>NW_026136719.1:7670121-7970121 GCF_905237075.1 Dicentrarchus labrax
TTTTTGAAAATAATCATAAAATAAAACACAAAAGAAAAGGCTACATCACACACATCATGCCCACCAGTGTGATCCTGGTGTGTAATACACACATACAATGTAAGCTGAGGGATGTTTCCTGGGGGAATAAAATCACACTGGACAGACTCAGAAAATTTCAGGTTGCTTATTTAATAGCAAGTCATCCTCTCCTGTTTGTCCTTTCTGGGGTCAGGCAAGTGACAAGTCATTCATGGAAGGCTGTGATTAAAGATACTGACTTTAACCAACTTTTGCTGTAAGGCCCATTTTTTGGTGATGTGGCTCACAGTGCAGATAAGTTATGTCCAAGATTCACTTACTGTCTTCTGTTTATAAGAACGATATCCGCCCACAGCTGTTCAGAGCTCCAGGATTATGGCACTGAATGAGGAGCTAAGACCAACAAACAGGACTGACAGAAAGATGTGCTCTGAGAGACACACTACGACACAATGAAGAGAAGGCCGTAGAGAGATGATACCACGCCTTCCATATGAATACCTAAAGTTACTGATGTAGGTTACCTTGCAGCTCTTGCACACGATTGATTATGGAGGGTTTACAGACAAGTTTAATGCCGTGTGTGAGTGTCCAAAGGTAATTCAGTATTAGTGCACACAAAAGAAGTCAAAGATTTTGATTGGAAAACCAGAGGTGTAGTCTCAGAAATCTTCTCTGAGACAAGGGAGAAGAGACAGAGAAGCAAAATATCAAAATATCCACAATTAGCAGGTGCACAGTACAGTTTCTGGGCTAACAGATATAAGATTGGTTTATTCCAGGATAACAATGCAGGAAACTGTATGTTTTTGATGAGTATGGAAATATGGTGAACCATATGGTACAGCTCAACTTCTCTGTCACCAGATCTCAACTCAAATGGACACCTATGGGAGATTTATAGACAGTGCTCTCCACCAGCATTAAAAAACACTAAATGAGAGGAAATCATTTGGAAGTTTTTGGTGTTCATGAACTCCAGAGTTCAGAGTCAAGATGCACTGAAGCTGTTCTGGAAGCTTGTGGTCTTTTATGTGACATTTTATGTTGGTTTTGTAACTTCAGTCTGTAACTTCAGAGGTACAGCAGTATGTTGAGGACACAGAGTGATGGCATTACTGTGGAGCTGTCCATGGTACCAAAGTGTCAGCGAGGCAGTAGTGAGTGCAGATTATGATTAAGATGGAGACAACCGTTAGGCTGAGAATGTCTGTGATGCATCAGCTAACCAGAGTAAAACACAGAGTAACATACAGTCATTAGCTAGAGAAAAAAACTGAGTCAGACTGCAGGAAAAGTGGACTGGGACACAAGAAGAAGAGACTTTGGTGTTAATGGCAGCAAAAACTATTGCCCCCACAGGGCCAATGCATTTTTATTACGCTGAACTAGAAAGAAATGGCCAGAAAATCCCTTGTGGGTACAGCCCAGCAAAACATAATGCACGGATGTCTAGCGGACTAGTGCGGTATTTAGATGAATTCAAGCCAAAACATAAAGGGCAAATGGTGGAGAAAATAGATTTTTGCTGCCATTCTATTTACATGGTTTGGACTCTGAGATCCTTAACCTCCAACACAAAGACCCAGATCAGAACTGAATAAGTTAATTTATTCTGTACATGAAAACTTTTACAACTTTTACCGGTGTGTAGATGTAGTGTATAAGAACTTACACATACCAAAATACTATTGCCTACTTAACATTATGCTAATGCTAGCTCTAAGTTTAGGTAATACATATGTCCAATCGACGTTTTTCTCTTTCTGGATGTATTCTATTTTTATTTGTTGATGGAATAAACTGTAATTCCCTTCGGATATCAAAAAATGTATCATATTTTACAAATCAAGTCCAGTATTATTCTCCTGCAGCAAGTGAGCAGTCACTGTCTAACATCAGATGAAAATACAACCATACATGTAAATGTAAATGAATGAAAAACAATATATATCATCATTCAAATCAACTGACATTCCTTCCTTGCGTGTTGAAATCTCGATCCACTGTTTCTGTGTCTTTAAAGGAGTCATCTCCTTTCATGTTCATGTAGGAAATTCACTATTATTATGTAATATCTTGCAGCAACATCCATTCAGTGTTACTATATTCAGCCGCGGTGAGCCAAATATATCTACACACTGTGAGCTGCAATAACAAATTCCAACATGGAAATGGGCATCAAAAGTTTTGCATCAGAACAGATGAGAACCTCAAAACATTTTGCACACATGTTCCTTAACCCAGAATGACTTTTGCAGATTGACACATAAATAAAATATGGCACATAAATACAGAGCTGCGAAAAACCACAACGATGCCATTGATCTTATCGACTCAGGGTTGTGCACAAAAATAGATTGAACTATTAAAAAAATGAGCATGCAACTAAGAAAGATAAGATTTCCAAATGAGTGCACCACTATTATAATGTATAAACAATACATAAAAGCTCTACATTAATATCAATATTTTCTGTACCAATATAATCAACTACAACAGTGAAATACGGATACTGCAAGTTCAAAGGAATGTGGATACGGCTAGTTTGTCAAGATGAAAATGGTAATTTAATCAATACTCAACATGAGCACACTCTGCTAACGTGTATAAACAAATGCATTACATAAAGTGCATTATTTAAATGTATAAAGGCGTAAGTGCATGTTTAGCTAATGCAATAATAAAATTAGCTGCCTCAGCTGCAGCAGACTTAACAAAGGGCTCCCAGTGAGTATACTATCACTCTGAAAACACTCAATGGGTACAGAGCATCACACACACGCACACACACCCATTCAATGCAGTGTCTCTGTGGTGTGCCAACTCACATGCCTATTACATAACAAGGCTCCTACTCCCAGGCCTAACGCCCCTGACAAATCCATGCACGCTTTGCTGCACATGAGCTATTTATATACTGCACCCAAGACAGGGCTGGTCAAAAATATCTCTCCAGTCAATTATTCATTGAGAAACATTCCAAAACAGAGAGGGGAGTGGGTTCGGCTGCACAGGAATAGACCAGGGGGATAACAATAAATAATATCCATTAACGATGCAGCAGCCTGTTTGTCCTCAGTGGTACTGAATCTGAAGGAGAAAGGCGGGAAACGTGTAGCTGCAAATTTGCCCCTCTCATGTGATGTGCTTGTATTTATAGAGTCTGTGCATACACTTCAGCTCCTCTGCAACCATCTTGTTCCTTTACAGGATTCTATAAATAGCAGGCTGCTCTGTGCTTGTGCCATTTTTAGTTCTTGCAATTTAAAGGGAAAAAAAGGCAGCAGGAAAAAAAAAAGTGCTGCTTCATAAGGACACTATGTGGATGCATCTTTCTTTGTGTGTGAATGGACATGCTGTTTCGTCTTTGTTCTAAGATGCTCCACGCTGCATCTGCAAAATCATATTCAAATAAACTGCTCTGAACTGTCAGGTTTTAATTTATGTCTCCAGTATTTATTTACACTTTGTCTGGTGGTAACACATTTTATTTTGTGAAGTGCTATAAACAAAATAATTTATTATCACTTTGCAGGATTAAGGTAAGCTTCTGACTGCAACTACACATAAACAGCTGGAGCCATAAATGTTATGCAATTACCATACAGAATGCAAAGCAATATAGTTTATTTTACATTATATTCACATTGATAATTGTTAGGTGTAATGAAGTGTTATGTGTTTTATGTTCTTAAGATCAGAAAATAAAAGGACAGAAATGATGATATTTCTGTCATTTTAAAATCTTGTCACTGTACTGTACTGACATGTTTTTTACCCCCAAAACTATCTGGCCTTTATTGAACAATAATTCATTTGACAATATAAATATATTTTTGAGATTGTAAATGGTTCACTCACATCTACACTTATCACAACTACAAAAAAGTACATGTGCACATCTGTTGTTGCAAATTGTTCCAGAAGGGTACTTCACACCTTTCAGTCAATACATTAGGCTAGGGAGAAGATCAGTATTTAAGAGTTCTAATCATTGTTTTACATTTTTCTTTCTGCATTATGGTAATAATCCATAATCTTATTTTTTTAAGAACCTGGCATCCCACTTACTGGATTGCTTTAATAATGTGCACTCATTGTAAAATCCACCTCCTACTAACCAGTGCAACCTTTTTAAAATCACATCTACTACTATATTTATTGTAACAAATTGTTGTTGTGTGTATCAGTACGACATGCATCACTTCCTGTGCAGTGTAGGACCCAAAGCTTTAATAAACAGGCTCAAGGTTGATTCATTACTATATAGTAGCTGGTGAAATGTATTCACTCAAACAACTTCATCTATCTTTATAAATAATATTAGTAAGGCTGAGTGCCATTATTCAGATTCTTTACTTAGGTAAAAGTATCAGTGCCACACTGTGAAAAGTGCTATATAGTAAAAGTATATGAAAACCTTATTTAAAACCCTACTAATGTAAAAGTATGTATCATCATCATAATTTGAGTATGTAGTAGTATCAGTGTCAGTTGATGTGTTTGGATTAATATTAGTGCTGCATTAATGTGGATGTTGCATTTACTGCTGTAGATACTTAAAGTTGAGCTCATTTGAACTACTTTATACAGTTGGGTAGTTAATTCTACAGCCGTGCATGATATTACATAAGATCATCATATGTTTGCAGCGTCACTGTCCTGTGAGAACCACTTATCTCTGAAAAGTCAACTTTTCATGAGCTCAGAAAAACTGCCGTTTTCAGCTTTGTGACAATGTATTTTCAAGCTAATCCAAGGAGGGTTTTAAATAGTTTACTTAGCTTAAGAATAAGGAAAAACAATCTCAGCCCATAAAGGAACATTTAATCCTTCAGTTTATCAGAAAAATTCTAATTCAAAAGCACCACATTTTGAGATAAGGTGATTTTCACTGGAAAGGATCTGAAGAGTAACTACTAACTAAAGCTGTCATGCAAATGTAGTGGAGTACAAAGTATGTTTGCTACTGAGATGTAGTGGAGTAAAAGTACCTCTAATTTGTATGCAAGTACAGTACTTGAGTAAATGTACTTAATTACATTGTTGGACAGAAGATGAACATCAATCCCTGAAAAGCAGAAATGTAATATGACAGATAAGGAACTCTGGAGATTTCAACACATTAATCCGATCAATTAAACTCAACATGGACTGAACTACAATTCACAACCCAGAATATGACCTAATAGTACTGTATGCTACACATTAAGTTATAGTAATGTGATATAAGAACAGCTATGCTATTAAACCATTGCTTTAGGTGGTAAAATAAATTAACTGTTCAGTATATTCTGATACCATTTAATAAAGAACATAAATATTACATTGGAAAACTGTGGAGCTTTCATGATGGTAAGTCGTAAGAGTGTCATTTCATTCTCCAGTTGAAAGAAGCTGTGATTAAAGGGCATTGAAATTAAGTTTCCACGTCAAATATGCATACGCTAAGGGTATATTCAGTCTTTAAAATGATCTAATTTCTAGATGTAAAAATTATAATACACCATTATACTAATGATTGTAGGAGTTGATGAAAGGAGGGTGCCTAAAAAGGTTGGACAGTGCCACCACGAGGCCGGGTTTCAAATGTTTACTAGAAAAAGGCTGCAGTCATGTTTCTGGCACCAGTTCCCAATTAAGGATTCATAAAGTGTGGCAGTAAAGTGTTAATGGTGAAATGCTACAACTTCAAGTTTAATTTTAGCTTCAAGGAGTCCAAACACTTGGTTTTTATTTGCCAAAGAGACAAAGAACTGACGCAGAGAAAAGAACTGATGAAATCCACACACTGCCTTTAATACTGTACATTTAATACAGATTCCACCTTAAGAGGTTTTTTTTTTTTTTTATAGATGGTCAATGGCAAATCCTTTTTCTGCCTATGATTTCCATAAGTTAAGAAGCAAATGTAATAGCATATTTCAGTTTCTTTCTTTTGTATTTAAATTACCTTGGAGCAAAATCAAACAGTTTGTAGGTCCCATATAAATAGGAATGATGTAGAAAAAAGTGCAAAAACTTCCCATCCATTTTATGAAGCAGAAATAATGAGGGTATATAGTGTTCAATTCGAACTCCTTTAACCTCTCGGTTGAGAGGCATATTCCTTACCATCTGAGCAAAAGACAACAAAAGATAACATCCTTTTCACTTGAAATTTCCAATTAAGTTACATTAAAACATGGCACCATCTTCAGGCAGTAATACGTTCTTATCCTTGAGAAACTCCTTGATGCCACCTCTTCATACCAAAATGCTAAAAAGACAATGTTCTTCCAATTAGCAATCAAAATATTGCAGAAGAATTACCTGGAACTTGAGAGCCTTATTCTATTTTATCCCCCGTCCATTTTTGCAATTAAAGTTAGCCTAAAAAAAAAAAAACGGACTTTGACAGTCATAACTTCTTGAATGTTAGATAAGAGGTCCTGCATTTGAAAGATAAGTTGTAGGGGGAAATTATCTACAGTTGAACTCTGTGACGTTTCAATTTTTGATACCTCATCTTGAACCACATTCAGATTTCTTGCACTTATTTTATGCAAGGTCTCTGTGGTCTTCAGATGAGTGTGTGTCTGTGTGAGTGTGTGTGTGTGTGTCTGTCTGAGTGTTCTTTATCAGGTGTGTGCATGATTGCAGGGTACTCCTGGGATCCAACTGGCTCAGTGGTTTAGGGCTGACGGCGTTCCCTCTTGGTGAGCAGGTAACACTGAATGGTTCTTAGTCGATCTTTGGCAGGGGCGAACTCTGGCTGCAGCTTCAAAGTAGACTCGTACCAGCGCATGGCTTTCTCAAACTCCTCCTGCAGTCAGGGAACACAACAAACAGCAGCACTGATTAAACTTAGGCTGAGCACTAGGTCAGGTCACTACACAGAAACAAATAATGATCAAACACTAACAGAACATTTGATCATAGCCATTACCATTGCTATATAGACATTAGCGAGGGTAAAGTGGTTCACGACAAAGTGTGGGGCAATTTCTACTGCCATGCGGGCGACGGTAAGAGCATCCTCCCACAGTCGAGCGTTCTGGAAGATGTTGGCCAGGCTGATCAGGGGCACATCCTGGAACACAATTCAGGAGGGAGAAAAAAAAACATTTTTTTTTTGTTTAAAACAATCCTTTATTCAATAAAAGTACCAGGTGGGTTAGCTGCTGGGAACAGTTTGTTTAACTTGCCTTCATGTGATGGGGGGCGTAGTTAAGGGCCTGTCGCAGGCAGTCAATGGCTCTCTTGCCTTGACCTTTCACCCTCCAGTACAGTGCAGCCATGCTGGATAATACCCATGATGTCTGATTCTGTAGTTTCAGGGATTAGGAAAGGGAATAAGTGTACAATTAAAATCTAGTGTTATGGATGGGTGTTACAATAACCGGGTGTTACTGGTAATATGTTGGCACTTTCTTCAAATAAATTTGTTGCCTGCTGATCTGCAATTTGGACCAGGTAATGCTACATACGCGGCCATGAAACTGAACAGTAATTTGAGTGTTTGACTCAAGCCTTTCCTTCTTGGCATTTTGCCGGTTTCCTCAGTGGGGAAAACCTTGTCTTTAATGGCTGTGATTATTAGATTTTCTGAAATACCTATATTTAGGAAATCTGAGGCATTAGACAAATTGACAAACAGAACCATATGGGTCAAAGAGTTCAGTACAAGTTTCACAATGGAGTGATATTCAGAATAGCCGCAACAGCTTTAGACAATACAATGTAAAGTGATCCTTTCCAACTCATGTAAACATTGGTATTTTATTAGTAGTAAATTCAGCCAATCCAATTTTTCAATACAAAAGTTTCTCTTTAACTAGGAGGGTGTGAGAGCTCTTACCTTCTCCAGTACTTTAGCGATGCGTGTGCCCACCTGCTCAAAGGATTGAGGGGAGAACTTATCTTTGCCGAGGTTCTGCAGGACCTGGGGATTAGGACAAGCAGAGACACACCTGAGACTATTAACTAAGAAGTGGGACTGTGCTGATTATTTAATACTCTAACTGTCAATTATGTCACTTTTTCTATAGAATAATAATTTTCCATTTGAGAGTTTCAATGCATTAGGACTGATCTTGAGCATGTATTATCTACACCTGTTCCATGTTCGTTAAATCAAACTATGATTGTCTTGGCTGTTCAGTCTTTTTTCGTGGTACCAAGCCCAAGTTCTTGCCCCCCTGAAATCTGAATTCTTCACATGAGCTTGCATAAAGCTTGATCTAATACAAGCTTTATGGAAGTACATCTGTGAGAAAATTTAACTCATTTGGATGAAAATGTAAGAATGTTCAATATATTCACATTAGTTTTGATCGATAATTAACTTGTCTGTCCCTCTGTTGATATTTAGGCTCCTAATGTGTAGGTATAGAAAGGAGAGAGTATGCATGTTAAATCTTGTAATGTATGGCTTCTGCCTCAGCCTACCTCACGGAGTTGACTCTCTCCAGTGTAGTGGATCGCGGCACGATTGGCCACCCCTGCCAGGTGGTCGAGGGTGTGCATACTGGCAGCTAGGTTGGCGTTGCATAAAGGTTCAGCAGCTGGCTCCTGGAGTGGAGTGGCAAAGTCTATGTGCTCTGTGATGCTGAAAACAGAGAATATAAAATTAAACTTAAAACTGTGTGTATATCAAATTTAAATCTTTCAGTGCCAACTAAATTCACAGTGATAACAGTAATAAGATGCTTGTTAAAACTCTTTTGAACTGATATCTTGTAATACAACATAAAAAGAAAATGTGTCCATGATCAGGAGTGAGTGATGAGAGTCTTACTCAATGTTCTTGGCAGATACAGCCAACCAGGTGCTAGCTACAGTGGTGAGGTCAACCCTTCGTGTCCGCTGGCACTCCTCAGGCCCTGGCCAACCAAGACTTGTGTAGTCCTTCCAGCGACCTTCCCAAAAACACAGAAAACACAAAGTCGCTCTCAGCTGGGTGAAGTCCTTGTTGGTTCATGCTAGTGTAAGTAAATAAAATGTAGGTATATGTTGTACCTGAAGGGCCAGGCGATGGGATAGTTGGTCCGCTTATCTCCAAGACAGAATGTCCTCCAGGCAGTGACTCCCCAATCTGGCTGTCATCAGAGCTGGCAACACTGTCTGTCCCATCCACCTTAGCCTTCCTGACCCGCTTTACCTGGAAGGTGATCTGATGAACAACAACAAAAGGCACTCACACATTCAGTTTGGCTATACACACTTCAGCCCCACCAGCATCTCACAGAGTTCATAACATAATTCTATGTTGTGAAAAAAACAGACAGGTGCACTTACCCACTCAGCTCCCTCGTCGTCTTCACAGTTTCCGAAGCAGGGCCCACCACCGGCACGGGCGCCCATGACACGGTCATTCTTCAGCACCCGGATACCTCGCAGGTCCCCTCGTTTGCCTCCAACATCCAGTGCTCCCTCAAAAGCTCCCATGATGTCCTCCTTCAGCTGCCACTCCTCTTCACCTTCCACTCCACCTCCACCTCCACCTCCAAATGGGGTGGCCATTTTAGCTGTTCCTGAGGCAGAGGGAGAAGCCTGCTGCTGTCCAGCTGCCTCACCTGATCCATTACTGTCCAAGATAACCTCTGAAGAGCGGTGGGTAACAGGTATGGACACAGTAAATTAGAGTGAGGCTGAGCTACAGGAGCACGGAGCAGACTGGTAAAGTTAGAAACACTATTTACAGTCTGAAATATTTTTTCAGGGCAGCAGATTGAGTCAACTGACATGTGAGACTGATTTGGTCTAATTCCCAATGGTATTTTGTCAGTCAACTCAAGAAAATGCTATTATACCATTAGAGGACATCATGAGTGAATAAAGTACATTCAACTCTAGGACCCTCATGCTTGCAATCATTAAAATATGTCAAATTGTATAAAGTATAAAATAATTAATATATATATATAAAACAATCTTTTGTTTCTCTTGTCATGCAGTATAAATGTGTGCTATAAATGGAACTGCACTGAAATGAGATTTCTTTGGACCAAACACTCTTTGCTACTGTATACTGAAAAGATTTAGTGAAATATTTTCACAGTTTGATATTGCCACTGAAGGTGTGACAATCATTCTTACTCTCAAAGAGCAAGGAGTCCTCCATGGCAGAAATGGCTGGCGCATCCTGCTTCTCTTCGCTGCCCTCCCATTCCTCCAGCTGTATCCCGAGGTCCTCCTCAGCCATGCAGGCAACACCCTCTGGATTAACACAAGTGACGTTTAGGTACACCTATTATACAAACCTTACCATGATAGTTGGAGCAGAAAAGTATTATAATACAACTGGCACTGGCACAAATGTTATATAATCATATTGTTAAATGTATTCTCAAACACTGTTTCTGTATATTTGTAGATATTTTAGTAAAATATATATTTTGTGAATCAGTAACTTTGGAATAAAATTAATGTTCTGAGAGAACAATTATCCCACTCTTATGTGGGGAATGTAATCCTAATGTTAGTACAGACAAGTTACTAAGGCACTGTACACTGTCACTGACCGATATAGTGGTTCAAACCAAAGCCACATCACGAAAGCGTTTGCACTAGCTGTTCCCTGGGAACAATTCTCTCCTGGACAGAAAGTGATGCATTTTATTTTTCGAGGCACAGCAACTGTGTTTGTTTTTTTTGGAACAAGCAAATAAGTCTTTAAGCCTCTCTCTCTCTATCTCTCTCTCCACTCTGCTGACTCCATTTACGATCTCAGTTTACGTTGCCAAAGCTCTGAGTTTTCAACTTGGAGACTCTGGCTATTGCTGGGAAGACATCAGATATGTCCACTACATTACTGGGTGTCACAATCTTGTGGGAGTCATGGGAGACCCATAACAACAGCTGTATAGATACAAAGGACACCATGGGCAGACATTTAAGCCTTTAGGACTTTGTTTCAGGCTGGACATAATTTTTAATGTTGACATGCCAAGATAAGAAGAGGATGACACTGTTAGGTTGGTAATGATGACATGCTCTGCCATGGATTATACTTCCCAACACAGCAGTATTGCAAGAATGCCGATATTGTTGCAGCCTTGTGTGGCTCTCTTTGTTGCACTGGTATGTTTTTCTGTTTCTGCTAGTCTACAGCGATCGCCATTATCATAATGTTGGGCAGTGGAACTGTGGTTGTTTTTTCACAACCATTAAAAAGAATGAGGGCTCAAATTATTACCATTTGTTTGTCTTTGTCTGTAGCAACACCCAAAATAAAACACGGGATAAGACTGCAGCCAGTCTAGAATTTAACATGAGAAAGGTTTGTGCATTTTTATCTATATATTTCAACCTTTTCGACCGAACTCAAGGTGGGTGTGTTTTAGAAGTGCTTCTGTGGCCTTATGTACTCAGCGTGCTTTATGGGAGCAATATTTAGCTTAGAGAGTAAAATATAGAGCCTTCTAAATTTGGTATCAGCTATTTTCTGCAGCCTAAATTATTGAGTGGCAAAATTTCTCCACTTCAAAGCACTTTTCTCTTCACTCCCACTGATATGAATATGAAGAAGGTGCAGTCTCTATTCACATCAGAAGCACAACATACTACTTGTTTCTCACAGCTACTCATGCAACTTCAAGGGACAACATGGAGAGATTCTCAGTTTAAGATTATAAAGCAAGTTCAAAACCTGCCTGGGCCCACAGCGCATGAGTACATTTTAAGCCCATGGCCATTTTCAGTCTCAACTGGACACTATAGCAATATCATATTTGGTTATTTTGTGACCCTTAATGAAACTGTTTTTAGTTTAGTTTTTTAAAGATTGTTTGTAATCATAACAGTAATTTAGACTATCAGTTTGTAATAAATGCCATCAAAGTAGTAACAACAATAGTGTCATTAAACAGTACTAACATTTTTTTTATTATGTTTTAGACAAATTGAAAATGAGATGAAAATACTAATTTGATGATGAAATAATTGGTTAAGCAGAACCTAAGTGACTATAACCCCTAATCATGAAAACAAGTTGTCATATCAATCAGAAAGTCTGGTACATTACATTTAAACAACATATTCATTTGTTGCTCTCCATCATGAAATTAAGGCAAGGTTTGATATCCCTGGTTGGTCCTTCTGTCTATTACACAGCTATCTTTATGCCACTCAAATTTAGAAAAAAAACAACAAAGACAATTGTGTTGTGAAACGTACAAATCGCTAGGCTTCTTGCTTGGCTTAAACACAAACAATGATGCAAAAATAAACCTTATTCCAAAATTCAGGCTGATGTCCTGAGACTTTCCCGCAGTTCACAGTTTAGTTGCCTGTTATAACTAAATCAGGGGGTGTGCCATTATAAGTGGTGTCATGGCCTCTGTATGGTAGTTCCAAATAAATTAATCTAACCTAATCTGTTCTTCAGTATAATACCGCCACCTAGTGACAGAGAGTGAAAATAAAGTTTTAGTGTAGCGTTTCACTCAGCACATCACACACCAGTGCTGCAGGTTACTCACAATTCTGTGCTCATGAAATGTTGTACACTGAAGCTATCGAAGGCCATATTCTTAAGTTTTTCTGCTATCTCATAAGTCTTTATTCATATGTTGTGATTGAGGAACATAAATACTGTTCATTGTGTACATTGATTGAGAATTGCTGTTTTCTCAGATGGCATGAAGCAAATCCGTTAGTTCAGCAACTAGTCTGTAGCTCATGTATCCTACATGTCAAATGCATGTGGTGCATAAGTCGTAAAATAAAAATGATACTAAAAAGAGACAAATAAGTCTCTTTGTGTTTGATGCACTTACGTGAGCAGGGCTGTCGGTGTGAAAGATTGTAAAGGAAGGGGTAGAATTGCAGACAACGCAGCAGAGGTAGGCTGGTGCGACACTGTTCACAGCCAGCAAGGGATGAGAAGGACGAGGAGGAGGAAAGGGCTGTCACCAGGATGTGGCGGAACAAGGCCAGAGCACCTGTCACATTGCCCTGGGCCAACTGCACGCTCACCAGGCTGAGCAGGGTGTGGGGCTGAGGGAGCAAAGCACAACAAAACAGGGGAACATGAGCTGATGGGTAACATATGTAAAAACTGACTTCAGCTTTAGCAGGCACGTTTTGTATATGTTTTCGATCTATCTATATTTCTTTCATTCTGATTTTCCATGTAGTGATTTTACTAGGTTGGTCTATTCTGTACACACATCATCTATTACATAAGGACAGAGCGTGTTATATGCTCTGCAGATTGTGAAGACCCTTGAGGCAAATTTATGATTTGTGAAATAAGGCTATACAAATAGAATTGACTTGATACGTGTACATCCTACATATACATAAGGACAAGGCACATACATGTTCTCTAAAACTGCATGTACAACAACCCTTTCGCAGTTTGTAGCAATTGAGTGAGGTGATATATTAGGTCATATATTAATACACCGCTATTCCCTACTGCACTCTACCAGCTCCAGTTCTTACATTTTTTTACCTGTGGTTTCTGGATTGGTGTATCATCTACATGCATTGTACAACACTCAAGGTCATTTTATTGGATACACCCAATTTCACCTCTACACGTCCCCTTTTTTCACAAGATGTTGGAAATACTCTTTAATGATTTCAGTCCATGCTGACTCAACAGCATCTTGCAGATCCTGCACATTTTTCGGCCACACATTCATGCTTTAAATCTTTACCATGGTACCCACAGGTTGAAATGTGGAGAATCTGCAAGCCACTGAACTTGAGATGATAAGTGCATTGTGACATGGACGCCTCCAATTGACAAAGGGTACAGTTAGTGGTCATTAAAAGACGCACTTAGTCAGAAACATTTGGGCATGACGTGGCTTTCAAATGTTACTCAACTGGTATTAAGGGCAGGGTATATTTCGTGCCAAACCGTACAGCTGGTAATGATAGGTAGGACAAAGTACACTTTGTTCCAGACACGTCATGTAAAGACTAAAATAAACTTACATAATCTTGTACTGTGAAAAACAAATTTAATTATCCAGCAATTTGGTTTTATTAACATGCAAGCCAATGATGCCCTCCTTACCGCAGTATTTAATTCCTTTTTTATTTGTCCTACCACTACTGTTTGAGATATTCAGAGATCTAACTTTAATGTGGCTCTCTATTCATGAATTGCTGTTATTGAATTCAATTTGCTCTGCATCCATACTGTGTGTGGTGTGATAAAGGAATTGGAAAGGTTTTTTTTGGCTAACCTGATAGATTTGAGGAAATACCATAAAGAACACACCACCATATGCATACAATCTGTGTATCTTTTTTTTCAATGCAACCAAAACAGTGGGATCTGCATTTGTATTTATCATATTTAGCATCCAACATCATAGCTCTCAGTTAACACTGACAACAATACAAAAATCGATATTATGAGAAACGATAGAATATATCACAAAATAAAATATTGTGATATGATATTTTTGGTTATTTTCTTACACAACAAACATGTACCTAATATAGTGGCCAAAACTGTAATGTAAGGGTAATACAGTGTGTATATGGGAGAACCCAGCAGGTTATGTCTTTACCTCTGATTCATTGAGAGCCAATGCTTGCTCCAGCAGTGTTTGTGCATGGGTGGTCAAGCCGTGATGCAGCAGCAGGTTAGCGGCGTTGGTGAGAGACAATTGGCGGTGGGATGGTGGGGCTGAGCTCAACACTTGGCGCAGGCACTGCAGGGCACGGCTGCCATTGCCTTTGGCCCGCCAGAATAGAGCTGCCTCATTGTGGATCTGCCAGCGGGGTACAATGGCCTACATATATGTACAAACAAACTTCTGTTAGCTTTGAAAACGAATGACTTAAGATGGGTTCAGACTACTGCAGTTGGGAGCAATTTAGAGTGGTCACAGTGATTCAATGATGATCAAATTCTCAAATCTGAGATGTAATTCAGACTTTTTATCAACATGAAAACTATAGTTTGAGTGTGTGAGCTTTGCCCTTACTAAGAGTAGAGATGTCCCTAGTTGATCTAGTCAAGTATCGGTATCGGGACTATCGTGGCATGTTTTAATGGAATTATTTGATTGCAATGGTGACTAATTCTGTTCTAACATCTCGGTTTGAAAAATTCGATAAGCTCTGATGGTAATAAATCTCTTCTTTCTCCCTTTAAGAAAGAGCTGAGTACTGAACATTCAGATAGCAGCTTCAGGTTTGTGTGCTCTCTGCAAGCTGGTGCGTGTACTTTGACAAAGATTGTTTATGAGGTAACATTAAATTAAGTATTACTCTATAACACCACTGTACAACTACAAATGTGTTTTTGTAGTCCTAACAACTCTAGCAGTGTGATACATCATCTCTCTAGCTGATCATGTCACGCCAATGTAAATAGTCACAATCTATCAGTTACATTTTCCTTATTATTTTATTTATTTTGAAGCATATCAACTTAATAGTTTTGAACCCTGGCCTTCAGTACTTGGATCAAGCAGCTTGCTAAAAATACAGTGTGTCAGATTAAGCTGATTTTAATGTGTGAGATACATATTTAAATCAACCTTTAGATGAATGTTAGTATTGGATCGGACTCGGAATCGGATATTAAAGGACTCGTATCAGGACGTGGGCCAAAAAAAACGTACTACTAAAAGGTGAATTTGCATGCAAACATCAAGGCAGAAAACATGTTTTTCAAGCATTTTACACTAGGTAGTGAGATACATTATTATGCAGAACAGAGTGAGGAGCACTCTTACTTGTTTCATAGCTTCAGCTATTCTGGAGCCAATTTGCTCCAGTGTCCAACCTCCACTGCGTGACTGCAGTATCTGTAATCACACACACAGTAATATTAATGACTGGAAACTCTTCTGCACAGTTCCACACTTATATGCAAACATAAATATACAGAGTAAGGGCATAGTAATTCTGTAAACTTACTGCGCATGGGAACTATCTATCTCTATTATTTTCAATCAAACACACACACACACACACACATGACACACACACAGACAGACAGACAGACAGACAGACAGACAGACAGACAGACAGACAGACAGACAGACAGACAGACAGACAGACAGATACCTGGGAGGCAGAGGGATCTGGCAGCTCCTTTTCTTCCAGAGGCCAGTCTAGTGAGGCAGGCAGGAGGGCAGGATATGGTTGGGGGACGGGACCACAGTTTGGCAGAGCTACCGCCTGAGGAGAACTGTTGCTCCCATAAAGGAGAGTTGCTACTGGGCTGCATGGACATAATTAGAGATGTTTCACTCACAAGTCATTTGTATGAGGTTAAGGTTTGATGTGCAACTCTGAAAGGCACAAGCTCACTCTTTCTCACTTAGCCTCAGATCAGTATTCTTTGCTTTGATGTGTGCTGCAGTTTTGAAGATCATTCTGAGGAACTTCAAACTCATGTAGAACGTAGCTATACTGCTACTATGTACCCACAAAATACCCCCATCCAGGAATGTGTACTGACCTGAGGCCCTGTGTTTCAGGTGGAAGGTAGTAGGTTGGCAGCAGGTGAGCAGGGGGAACACTTGGGTACTCATTGGCACAGTCACTCCTCTGAGGCCACAACATCCTCTGTATGTCCTAAAGCAAAATGTCACTTTTATTTCTACAGACCAAAGCTTGGTGTTCCTATCCTTTTACCAAAACATGACCCCTTTGATGTCAAATTTTACATTATCCCTACTATATCAATGCCAGAATGCCATTCTTATCAGACATGTTTATATTTGTCCATTCAATTATCAAGTATGTAGAGTATACAGGTAAGCAAAATGAATAATGCAGACTTTTTTTTGACTGTCCTCACATGCATATGCAAGACAAAATGTGAGCCAGCAGTTTTTCTACAGTAGTATAACTTTGTTTGGCAGGTCTGGCGTGGTCTCTGATTTTTGCTGAGTGTTCATTAGCATTGCAGAGGTATCATTTGTCCTTTTGGTTTTCATTATACTCCAGTCAGAGAGCTGACCTGCAGAAAAAGGAATTCAAACATAAACTAAGACAATCAGACTTAGTTCTCTGCCTTACCTGTGTGTAATCCTGATGGCTGCCCCAGAGGGCAGCAGCAGGGTCCTGGTCTCCAGAAACAGAGGGGTGGAGCTGGGGGCTTGCTGCAGTCTGGTTTGAGTTACGCTCTGACACAAGTGCCACACTGGATGCCACTGACACCTCCTCCCCAAACTATGAACAAAGAAAGAAACAGAGGGACTTGAGAAAAAGAAAGTGAAGGATTTTTTTTCTCTGGTAATGTCCCCGCTGTTTGTTTGCTTTTGCTGATAAATATTCACTGAAACCTGCACAATAAAAGAAAGCAACTTTTCACAACAAAATGGAATTTGTGCTTAAATTCTTTAGGCAGGAAAAAAACATGGGCTAATAATCACCCCCTCCGTATCCCTTAAGTGCATGGTAGATCTAAAAAGACTCACTTGGACATAGTGGACATGTTCAAACAGATCGCCACGGTGATAGCGCACAGGCAAGTCAAAGGGGCAGTAGAGGCTGCGCTGCTGCTGACCCAGCCGACACATCTGATGGTTCCCTGGAGAAGATATGACACACAGTACTCAGGTGCTGCTCTACATTTTCTGCCAAATCTAAGGATGTGTATGTAGCAATGTGCATGAAGATCAAAGCTAGATCAATGTGACGACACATCATTTCAAACTACTCACATTGGTCAGCTTGCTTACTCATGTCTCATGAGTTTCATAGAATTCAATTTATCTCGACTCCACAGCATTGCTACTTCTTTTCTATGAAGCTAACAGTAAAGCTTTACCCTTCACAAAATTGCTATATACACACTTAACTGCAGAACACCTGCCTGATCATCTATGTCTGCATCTATTTAGCATGGAACACGCTATATTCACAGCCAGCACAAATCAACATATTCTTTCTTGACCAGCTAAAGCAATTATCTTTTCCCAATTTAAGAATACAATAAGGAATATACACACTGCACACCTCATGACGGTTATACGTGTTCTCAGTTCTATTTGCATGGCATCTTACCAAGCTGGGCCTCCTTGGCCATCTGGGTCTCATGGATAATGTTGCGGAGGATTTGCTCTTCTTGCAGCAGCTTGTGTTTGTCCAGTGCCTCCTGTTGGCGAAGGTAGTGGTCATGCTGCTTCTGGTACTCCTTCAGCTCATTCAGTGTCCGCTGCAGGGATCTATGAATATAGTAAAATGAGGAAGGGAAAAACAGGACAGTTGGCATGGTAATGCATAGTAGGGAAACACAACATATCACATGATCATCCTACAACCACAAGACCGATGTTAAAGGCTTGGTATCTGCAAAAAGAAAAATTCCACTCTGCATTCATGAGAAAAACACTGAGTCACTCTTTGCCAGCTCTGGGCACTTTTCTTTTACTTACATACTCTGACCTTCCCATGGAGGGGTGTAAGTGCCAGGATATTTTCCTTACAGGGAAAAGTATTTTGGTTTAATTGTAATCCTTAAAAATCCCCCAAATATACTGAATGATACTCTCACATTTTCCTTGCGATCCACTGTGGGTTTTTATAAAATCCTAGACCAACCAAACAGAAATTTGGTGAACGGTCTTAGGTACTCTTAACTGTATAACAGCTTAAAAGTCCATTTGGAATTCATCCCCATTCATGTAATTAATTTCCATTGTTAAACTAAACTATGAAAAGGATGAAGAGGAAAAAATAAATATTAGAATGCCTTATCAGACAACCTAACCCAGACCAAACGTGTGGTATATTGGTGGGCTGATTTGTCACTGTTGGTGTCACACAGTTGCACGCAATAGGACGGGTTTGGAAATGTCTGGATATTACAGAATATCTTTCCTCTCTGTGTTGTTTTGCTTTTGTTCACAGCATGTATTAATTCAGTGGAAACAACCAAAGTCCTTAGGGTGTGTACGTATGTATGTATGTATGTATGAGTGCTTGCCTACCTGTGCTGGGCTTCCAGGCGCTGCTCCAGCTTTTGCTGACAGAGCACAGCATGTTTCCTCCTCAGGGCCTGCTCGAAGCCTGGCTGGGCCTGCAGTGCCTGCTCGTAACACAGGACTGAGTGGTTGTATTCCCCAAGCATCTGGCCAGACAGCGATAACAGAGGACACAATCAAGACCATGGATATAGCAGGGGTCAAACCCTGATTTGTTGTATGTAAAAAAAATCACACTGTAAGAAAAATAAAGGAACTAAGCAGACTAAATAGTACCACACACAGGTATAACGCTTTGGGCACTCTAACAGAAGAATTACATAAATATGAGTTGTTGTTTAGAGTTAGTACCTTTACATTCAGAAAACTAGTATCTAATATATCTTCAATATATACTGACCAGAAAGTTATTATGGGAACCTTGAAACTCAAGTACAGATGGTGAGATAGCAAAAATCAACAAGTTTGCCACGACTTTAAGTACACATCACTCTCCTGTGGGTTACTGTAGCAACAGTAGTAAATAAAGAACAAGAATGAAAACTAAGCTTACTGGAATTTAGTTTGCAAAGTCTCAGTTAGTTATTCATTTCTTACAAACACCTAAAATTAGCACTGGTACGTAAGGACAGGGGGGAAGCAAAAACAGGGAAACTGAAAACATTTCTCTATTTGTCCAACATGAACTACTCTACCAATATACGTGATCAACGCAAGAATTCACTGGAAACATATAATAACACACCTTATTAATAAAAGGTATTGAGCTTACGGAAGAGAGTGTACTGACAAACTGAGGCTGTGATGCTGTTAAACTGTTAATACCATAGTAAATGGTTAACCAGACGGTAAATCTGTGGTTTAAACACACAAGGCTCTACTGCAGAGGAACGGTTCCTCTTTCACTTACAGCGTAAATGTTGCCTAAGGTGTAGTGGCTGGTGAACAGATCCGAGGTAAGGTCCAGGGCAGCGTGGGCAAGAATAGCAGCATCTGCTGAGAAATGGGCGCGGTGCAGGATGTTGGCCATGTTGACCAAGGCTACATCCTTCTGCTGCCTACAAGAACAACACACACACAGAGTGAGAATGCCAACACCTGTGAGCAGTCTTGCACAATAAACAGTATACTATCGCAATGGCCTTCTGACCAGCCTGACAGTACCTTGGGGAGAAATGCAGAGCCCGCACCACACAGTCCACTGCCTTCTGAGGCTCGTTCTTCATACGCCAATAAAATGACGCCATGTTGTACAGCACCCAGGACGATGAGTTCTGGAACACACAATCATAAACACATGCACACGCACTCTGTTTTTTTAAAACTTTGTACAAAGGACTAACTGCCAACTGTTATAATTTAGGTCTCTAATATGTCTGGGCTTGTACAGACAGTTATTACTGCCTTAAAACCTTGGCATCACCATTAGCAGATATTATGTATTTTCCATGCTTTACTTTATTTTTAGAAAAATAAATGTTTTATTCCAGTCCACACTTTTGTCCAATATCTGCACAGAAGAAAACAATGGTCTTGAATGCCATGTTGCACATGCAGAACTTACCCTCAGTAAGCCTTGATGGATGCGATGGCCCACCTCGTCAACACTGCGGCCCAGCTTATGAGATAATGAACTAAAAATTGGATCCTCCTTAGAAAGCAGTGGGGAGGTCAAGTTTGCCCTCTCCTGCACACCCTGGAACAGACAGAAGGGACAGGTCAATAAATCAACTAGGTATATAGCATGCAAACTTCCAAAGCACACACACAAGGCTCTGCAATATAGAAATATAAAGCTATATAGAAATAAATATGATGTGCTGGTGAACCCCTATTGTACTCTTAACTTGGTTAACCAATTAAAGACAATAAATGGACGACTGAATGAAATGTGGCAAAGTGATCTGGGATTCTACTCTTGACTGTCAAAAAATATTAAGTTTATTTATTGTTACTTGCCCACAAAACACACCACTACCCCTTAATCCTTATCCAAGGGCCTCCACAATAAAACTGTTGTTGGACTTGAATGCAACCTTAAGATAAAATCATATAGTTGTTCTTGAGATCCAGAGACACAGATTACAGTGATTTGCATTACTCCACAGGGACAATTTGTATTGATAAAATTATCTTGATAACTGACCTGAGAAAACAAAGTTTAATTATCACACATCCACCATCTGGATACTGTAAAAAGCTTTTTGCTACAGAAATAAAACCAGCTTCCCTCAGAGTTGTAAGAGTAGGATTGCTGGAGCAGTGTTCTTATTTGTTCTGGATTATTGGGATGTGATTTATCGACATGCAGCTGCCTCCACACTAAGGCATTCAGATTGCATTTCCCATTAAGCTCTTAGGGTCATTACTGAGATAATTACAATACTCACCACTGCATTGTATTCATTAAGATTGGCTAGGTTTCCCTGTCTGTATTCATATATCTGCAAAGTCTTTCTGGAAAATGGCCAGCTTATATCTCATCTTTGGTGCTTTTGAACTCTGGTCGATGCTGTAGTGACTAGCTGTACCACACTGATCTTGATAAGACTGCTTTTGCTGTTAGTGCACTGATTAATGAGGAAATCTGCAAAATCACCAACAAATCAAAACACTCTCCACACTTCAAAACCATTTTGATAATGATCCCATATCTGCCTATGACTTGTTTTACCTGTGAGCCCATATTGTGGTTATACAACGTGCTCTTCTGTATGTGTATGTTCTTACATTATTTAAATCATTTTCCAGTGAAACTGTGAACAATTGCTTCTGTAAAAAGGTATGTCAGCTCAACCAAACTAAAGATTAAATACATTCCAAACAGGATAGTTGCATTTGATGAATACAAATTGTTGAAATAACCATAACTACTCTGTTAAGCTTCAAATTAACATACATTTGAGAGTTGGAAGTACTTACTAGCCATAATAGTTACATCATACCTTGACTGTATCCCGCGCTCAATCAGAGGTTTATGTATATTCAGATTCTAACAACAGATTCATTGGGCAAAGCAACCTGAACGTGATAATACTCATTATCACGAGTCATCGCCATCTTTAAAACACTTCCCTCTGGTAGGAGGCTGCGGTCTATCAGGACCAAAACCTCACGCCACAAGAACTGTTTCTTTCCGTCTGCAGCTGGCCTCATTAACAAGGCCCAGAACCCCCACTGACACTGACTCTTATACCCACTCTGTATTATATGCATTACATTAATGCACTACTCTCATTGGTTTTTCTATCCTGCACATTGTAAATATCTTTCCTGTACAGTTTTAGATCTTTCTATCTTCATCTTTATTTATTTATATTTCAAACAGTACTTTATTTTTGTGGGATTTTTATGCACCAAAGCAAATTCCTTTTACGTATAAAAACTTACTTGGCAATAAACCGGATTCTGATTCTGATCTTGTTCTATTCTTAACAAACTATTGACAAGTTTGGCCTCTACTCACCCTGAGATGCTGGAAAGCATGGACACTATAAGGCAGTTCAAACACTTTCGCACAGTCAGGCTTTTCTAGATCTGGGGGCATAGCTGACCGGGAATCCACATAGTCTTCAGGGCTACAGGGAGGAGAGAAGAAAATCACTTTAAGATGACCATTTCATCATAATCATAAAAAAGACACACTCATTCAAGGATGATAAATTCTGACAAAGCATAGCTCCATGATTTTTCTACGCAAGATTTAAATGGTGCCCTAACCACTTTTTCTAGCAACGGCATGTCTTATTGAGGAGAGCGTACCTGATGTCTTTGCTTTCCAGGGAGATATAAGTGCCGTCATACAGGTCCAGGTCTCCCAGGGGTACTTTAGCCATGACACAGTCTGCATCCTCTTTGTAGTGTCTCTGCTCCAGCCCTGTATCTCTGTCCTCATTCTCCTCAATGTGAATCTTCTGTGCCACTAGCTGCTTCTGCTCAACAATAACCAAAGACAACCAATCAGTGAAGACTAGTAAGCACAAGAAATGGCCAGTTGTCACAATAAGTATCAACAGTATGTATGGAGATGCAGGTACCTCTTTTCTGCACACATTAAAATGTATGTTGAGAGATTAACCAGAATGAGAAAGAGAAACACACCTCCAGTTTCTTGAGGTAGTTAACACGAGTCTCTTGCCTCATGAAGATCACAACGTCATGTGGATGCTTCAGATTCAAAGGTGAGTCAACCTGAAACAGAAACATACCCAGTGAGTGCGAAATGCCAGTGAACAGCATATTCAAGTTTATTGACTCAGGCTAGAAACTGTCCATCCGGCTGTAATCTCAGTTGTGCAAACTCAGCTTTCCAGAGCCCCAAAGCCTGTCACATCAACATAAACACTGTCTTTCTCTTTAAATGAAGGAGGCAGTTTTCTGGCGGTCGGCACCAACAACATTAACGTTATCTCTGGCGTGTTCACAAAAGGGTTTCAAACGCGGACGTTCACATGGGCCTGAGATACTTTGGTCATCTTGACCTCAGACACCTAGTCACCGATAACGTCAGTTTTAAGGCAGCTTAGTGAAAGCTAACCGATTTAGTCAAAACAAAACGAATGTTAACGTTACTTCCTCTGTGCTATGCAACGTTACCGACGCTGCCAAACGAGTCTCGGTGTGTTCAAATAAACTCAGAAAACTCACGGGAACAAACCACAATACCAAAAATACGTTAGCGTTAATGCTAACAAAAATAGCGTTACAAGCTAGCCACCTAACGTAAGCGTTAGCGGGTCAGTGATCTGTAACGTTCACTGTCATACTTGTTGTTGGATTTTTCCATCCTCTGTGACAACCCAGTGGGTCGTAGCTCCTCCGGAGTCCACTATCAGTATGCACAGGAGGATGAAAAGCTTCCCCTGAAATGACGGTTTTCGTGAATAGTTGACACGACAGGGCAAAGACTCAGGACAGATTTTCCTGAGGTCCGCCATTTTTCTGTCTCAATTTGCTCTGTGGCAGCAGTTACGAGCCTCCGGCCACACGGTGGCGCTCTCGCAGTGCAGGCAGTCAGGAGAGACTGCACTTAGAGCTGAGAAAAGGATACAATCAATATGCATATTGGATCCGTTCACAGGGAGCCAAAACTGATGCTACAACAATGCTTTTATTTGTTTCTTTTACCTACATAATAAATGTATATATAACAATATAATTTAAAGGAAATAGAACAATGTGCAGGGGGGATTTGAAGCCAATTAAATGGCTTATAAAGATACCTCCCCTTAGTAAATATAATCATACGTTAAAAAGAGAATAACAGATAAAAACAAAAAGCAAAAATTGTTATTTTTATTTTACCAGGTGACATCCAAGAAGTGTTATGAATCTTTGCGAACTAAAGACCTGTTGAGATGTTTTCTTAAATAAATATAAGGTAGATATTGACTGTAGTGATGGACATAGATTGTTCCAAAGAGATCTGTATTTCAGTGAATATTGAATAAGGGCATACCGACAATATGGAAGATAGAAGTCTTTAGACTGTCGGAATATGGTATTTCCATGTTAATTTTTCGTCTACTATGACTCGACTTGATTCAGTGTAAGGAACCTGAATTAATTCAGTGTTGTCAGTGTCAGTGTTCTTTTGTATGTTTTTTTATTTCTGTTCCAAAATATCATACAATTACATTTATTTATGTTTTAGTTAATCTAAAACCATTTAGAAATGTTGGGTGTATACATTTAAGGATGATGGTTTGGGATGGAGAGCTAAAATCAAAGCAGAAGAATATGGACTGAGAGACATTCATTTGTATCTCCACAACCCCTGAAGGTGCTATTCCCCTGTGGCTCAAAATAATGCAATTTAGAAAGGAATGGGAGAAAACAACATATAAGTATAGTTTATATAGTATACTGTAGTTTCCTGGACATTTACACAAATGGTTGTAGAGCATGGCAAAGTAGGCATAGGGATTCACATACCAAAAATGGAAACTAACATAGGAGAAAGAGTACCAAACAATTTATCCGTTTGACATGATGCTGAAACGTTGGCAGTAATTATAGGGCTTCTGCTGCGGTGCTATTCCATATAAAATCCATAAACTCAATAAGAGAAGACTTAGTATTAGAAATGTATCAGAGCCTGTTAAGACTACATAGAGTAGGTAAAGATATAAGAATATGTTAGGGCCCACATGTTGGCATTAAAAGGAAAAAAGGAGCAGATAAAGTAGCCAAAAATGCAACAATTGAGGAAAATATTGTAGATGTCCCTTTCTGTTAAGGGGAAGGAAAAACAATAATTGAAAAGGGAATAATGAGAAAATGGCAAAAAAGATGGAAAGGGGATGATTACAAATAACAGAAATCAATAAATGCACAGGGTATTAGGAGAAAGAATAGGGAGAGTAGTTCTAACTAGATTAAGGTTTGATCACACAGGTCTTTTTCTAATTGGTAAAAATAGGTCAGAAGAATGCTCACTTTGCAAAACAATTGAAAATGTAGAGCACATACTTGAATGAATTGTAAAACATAGGGAAGAGAGGGGAACGGCTTATACAAAGGAAGGCAGATGAACATGGAGGGAATACTGTTACATACAGTTATATCACAGCATATAGTAAAGTCAGCACAGCTTAGCAGGCTGAGGGTTTTTTTATTTTATTTATTTATTTTAAATCAAATTTCTATCTTACATTTACATATTTATTAGCAATGTAAAACTCCATGTGTACACACTTCCATACAGTAGGTGGCGGTATGCACGTTCAAAGTCAATGAATGAATCCGCCATGAAACAAAAAAGGGGAAGAAGAGACAAAAAAATAAAAAAAAAAAAAACAGGAAATTCTGCAGAAACGAAAAGTTCGAGACGTTTTTAAGGCACAGGTGGGGACACTGTAAGGATAGAAAACCTTCTTTCTCAAACGTCGTCAGTACTGTGCTGGTGAGGAGTGTGTTTGCCGCCTGCTGTTGTGGTCACTATCTTTATTTGAATCGCTGTTTAGCACAGTCAGGTTGTAAAGTGTCAGTTCCGCATCCAGGGGCATGACTAGTGCATCAAGTGACAGCATTGTCCACTTTATTTCTTGTGTTGCCTCTAACTTATCGGCTGTTAAATAAGTTGACGACGACGACGGCGGCGTTTTAATGTTAGCTAAGGTACCACTTTAGTTACTTGTGCCAATTACGAAGCACAACCGGTGACTTAAATGGAAGTTCCCATGTAACGCGAGGTGAAGCTGATGTACAAAAAAATCAGAACGGAAACAAACAAAAAATCCTTCTAGATACCTAAACTGAGTAGTCGATTGTCAGAAATCACTGACTTCATCATTTAAAAACTAATTGACTGATTATTCAATAATGACAATAAGTATCTGTCTAGCTATTTAAATCATCCTAAATCCCCATAGGGATGCTTTTAGCACCATGTGCTCCATACAGTATGTCCTCCTGTGTATATACCATTACAGTGTCTTACAGTAGGGAATAGTAACACCTCTGGTGTTTTAGGAGTTAAGGTGTGTCCGAATATGTGCTGGTACGGAACCTGGCTGTCAAACCTAGGTCAAATATTTGTCTTTATAGTTATTATTTTTCTCCCTCTCTATGTGTGTTCCTTTTTCTGTAGATTCATGGTATGTTATGTATGTCAGTAGGAGATGGTTGTTCCTTGCCTGTGATTTGATGCAGTTTGCACCACTTTGTCTAGCTGTTTCCTTGAGCTTAGGTGTGGCCATACCACACAGTCATTGAGGAATGTGGGTGCTCTCGATACCAGCACGATAAGGTCACATCAGAACATGCCGTGATATGGAAAAGGTTCTCAGCTGTCCTAAACAGAGTAGACGTTGCTGAGCTTTCTTCAGCACTGTTGAAGTATTGAGTGGAAATAAAAAATAAAATAATTAATATTTTCTTCTTTTTTTTTTCTCCACAGCAGATGGCTTGCTTTGACAGCAATAAGAGCAGTTTGGAGGATGACAGCGGTGAAGGAGCTGTTGGGGGAGGGCTGTCCAGCTGTGCGTTGGCAATGCTGGAGAAGGAGCGGGAATCCCTTCTCAGCCCTTCAGAGAGCCCTGGCACCTTCATCAGCAGCAACACTAGTTTTCAAGCTGCTGCCCCCGTCCAGGGCTATGACGTGGAGTTTGACCCACCCTTAGAGAGTAAATATGAGTGCCCTATCTGCCTCATGGCGTTGAGGAATGCCATTCAAACACCCTGCGGCCACCGTTTCTGCAAGAACTGCATTGAGAAGTCCATTCGGTAGGCTATTTTGAAGCTCTCTAGATAACACTAACCCAGGTCTAAAATGCATTTGTTAACACCATCTTCATGGCACATTCTTGAAGAGCTGTTAATTCTTTATTGGTAACACAGCAATCTGTCAAATTACCAAGTAGTAATAAAAAATAAATGTAGCCGAGGTACAGTATGTGTCTAATTGATGCAATATTTTCACTGACACTAGCTTTCCGGCTCAAATATAAAGCACCATGCATAACCTGATAATCTTAATACTAAGCTCAAATGACTGCTGTGTTTCCTCTTGCAAAACAGTGATACAGGACAGAGGTGCCCTGTGGACAATGAAATGCTGTCAGAAGACCAGCTGTTTCCTGATAACTTTGCCAAACGCGAGATTCTATCACTAACTGTTCGCTGTCCAAACTCCGGCTGTGCTGAGAAAATGGAGCTCCGACATTTAGAGGTAAGAAGAGTGACTTCAATCTCTGACACTGAATGCACCTCAACTGAGAACACAGAATGAGGAAAGTTAAAGATCCAAAATGTAAAATGACCTTTGGTTACATGATAAGACCATCATTGATTATGTAACATGTTGTGATCATTTGTGGTTGATCCATTGACCATCAACCAAAGAGTGTCCTTGTTCATGTTTGGATTATATTTTAATTTCAGCGTTCAGTATAGTTATATGATTGTAATTTAGCAACAAAAAAAAAAAGAACTGGCGCAATGAAATGACTTGGAAAGAAAACTGGCAACAAGCAAGATACCGGCAGCTCAGCTCACCACTTCTCCTGTCGACACCATCATATTCAGCACAGACTCTTCCTTCTGAATGTTCCAGCATATTCTCACACTGTTAGCACCTAATCAACAGCCAGTAATGAGGGACAGACATGCACATGCGAAATGCTGATAACTCCAATAGACCTGAAGAGATTGTTTGTCAAGGATCCCTGTAGATGCAACACATCTCCAGAAGTCACTGAGGGATAATGAGGGCTATCACACTGTGCATCCTTGTTTTTGGCATATAAAAAATGTGCTGGGTGTCAAGTAAAGACTGGCATCTTCCTCCGGTGTGGACGATGGAATTGTTATATATGTGAACCACAGCTGTGCTGCTACAGAATAAAATGAACTGTATTGTTTCAATGTATTGTTTTCCTTCCAGAACCATTTGGCACACTGTCAGTTTGCCACTGAGCCTTGCCCACAATGCCAACAGTCCGTGAGAACGAGCCACCTAGAGGAGCACACAACTGTTGAGTGCCAAAGGAGACCTGTGTCGTGTCCAGATTGTGTGGCAAGCTTTGTTTATGAGGAGAGAGCGGTATGTTGACTCACTTATGTAATTGCTCCACTTGCTTCTTCCAGAATAGTTGTCATAGGAAAATCTCACAGCTGCATTGTGTATCAGTGAGGATTAGTCTCCTTACAATCTGGTTTCGGTTACTCATTCAGCTCCACGAACAGCAGTGCCCTTTTGCCAGTGTGAAATGCCAGTACTGTGACTTGGATCTCATCAGAGACCAGGTGAGTAATACAATGTCTGCCATGACGAAAGGCCTCGAGTAAATCAAAATGTTTTTATAGTTGTGAATTGTTAACTTCTGTCAACAAGAACTTCTCTTTTATTTAAACAATGGAGAACCATTCCACCCAGTCACAATACATGTCACAGTTGATGTGGACTGCAGTCGAAAATGATGTTTAAAAGTCTTTTTTTAATGTATGAGAAAGGAAGTGAGTTATTTCCCCTGTTATGTTTGTCCATATTTATTGTTGAAATATTAATTTGAATGAAGCTAAGCTGATGATGTTTTTGTTTCAGATGGATTCTCATTGTGACACAGATTGCCCAAAAGCACCCATCGCGTGTAACTTTAGTGCCTTTGGATGCAAGGAAAGGGTAGGTGATCAAATGCAAATTTTGTTGTGTTACAAATCTCCTACACGTTGTCGAAAGAGCAATGAGTGAGAACTTGGTTTGTTAACCATTAGTCCCATCAGCGCTGCAGACTCGATGTCACAGAGATGAATTGTTTGCCTCTGCAGATGCAACGCCACAACCTGGCTCAGCACATGCAGGAGTTCACACAGATGCATATGCGCTACATGGCTGACTTCCTGCGTAGCCTTAGCCTTAACGGCACCACACCCAAATCCCTGTGGGCCCTAGGACCGTCGGTTTCCTCTGAGGATCAAGGAGCGGCAGCATCAGTGTCAGCCTGCAGTGGACCCAGAGGAGCTGCGAGCTGCAGCAGCAATGCTTCATGTCAACCTAAAGAGGAGATGCTAGTGCTCAGGGACATGGATAGACGATTGGTAAAGCAGGATCACCAGCTGCGTGAGCTCATCATCTTAAAAGAAACACAGGTAAAGGATGTCCTTGAGCTTTGCTGTACTAATATTTGTATATGGTTTGTCTATGTGGTCCTAGAATCTACGATCACAGTTATTGTCTTTGTAATGTATCTTGCCTGGCTGCATTTCATCTCTTTCTTATGTATCACAGTACAGACATTTCATGTGATGTTTATGTGTTATGTGTAAGCAGATCAATGTCTTAAACTTTGATTATTATTATTAGATTGTAATATGTCGGACACGTTATGATTTAATGCAGAGCTAGCTGGTCCATTTTAAAATATAGAAAGGGAAACTGGGGGTGAACAGTGATAAGAAAAGGATATGTAATACTTGTAGAAAAATATAGCTTCAGTAAAAAATATTTTCTTTTCTGATGGTTCAAGTTCTTGTCCTTTGTGTGAGCACAGACATTTTAGATTTTTTCATTACAGTCGACACAGCAAGCGTTTCAGTTGCATTTTTCAGTAACTCGTCTCTCAGTCTGTCAGGCCTTTTCCTCCATTTTAAACATGTTACTACAGTGGTTGTGTATTGGGCTGAAGCTGTGGTTGCTTTGCTAACTTGCTGCTCACGCTGCACCTCCTGTGTAGACACAGTGTAAGCCTTTGTCATTTGAAACTACTGTCCCGTCTCATCCACAGGCTGGCCAGCTTGCAGAGCTCAGGGGTAGAGTGTCCATTCTGGAGGAGACAGTGAAGGAGCTGGAGTGTCAGCAGTGTCACGGTATCTTTGTCTGGCGCCTCAAAGGTTTCTCTGGCCACCTGCGGAGCCAAGAAGCAGGCCTGCCAGTGGTTGAGCACAGCCCCGGCTTCTACACAGGCCGTCCAGGCTACAGGCTGTGCCTGCGCTTACACCTGCAGACCCCCAACGCGCCGCGCTGCTCCAACTATATCTCCCTCTTTGTCCACACCATGCAAGGAGCTTTTGATGGGCAGCTGACTTGGCCGTTCCAGGGCACTATTCGCCTTGCCATCCTAGACCAAGGCCCCGAGGGTCAGCACCACACAGAGGTGATGGAGACTAAACCAGACCTGCAAGCCTTCCAGAAGCCCATCATCCAGCGCAACCCCAAAGGATTCGGCTACGTCACCTTTATGCACCTGCATCAGCTGAGTCAGAGAGCCTTTGTTAAAGATGATACTCTACTTATCCGCTGTGAGGTGACACCACGTTTTGACAATATGCATCACCGTGAGGGGCCGACAGTGCAGCCTAGAGGACCCGAGGCCTCAGTGTCGAGGGACTAAAGTCAGACTCATATCTGCGCGATCATCACCATGCCGAGATGTCAGTACAGTACATCTCTCAGTGTTTAAATACGAGTTCATTTCGATTGATGGACAGGAGGAGGTTCAAAACCATTTAAAATTCGGATGCTGCAAGTATGTTAGTATTTATTTGTTTGCTAACTTTTAATTGTCAATGTGATTTTTGTTTTACATAAATATATACAGTACAATTTTTGATTCATTTTAAAATGTATGTAGTCACCCACATGGTACCAACATTCAGCAAGCCTCTTCAGTTCAATGGTCAGTAATATTTAATCAGCTCAACATCACCACTTTAAGTTATGCACTTGCTGTCTTCCGACTGAATATTACTATATATTAATATGATTTGTTGGAGACAGCACCGAATGTTAAAAATGTGTGGCACTATGGGACAATGTTTTTAATGAGCAGATTATTGTAGTTTTTACCTTATCCTCTATTAGCACATGCACAAGAATCCACATGTGTGCATAGGGACATGTGGGTAACGTGATAAACATTCTCAACATCTGCAAAAGATTAGATTAGAGGAGATCAGAACAGAAATTAAGCCCAAAGGAACAGCACCGGGCTGTGTGGCAATTTTCTTGTAGTGGCCGCAGTTTGAATTGTCAAATTGGGTCCAAAAAGACATTTTCCGATACCAAATCATATAAAGGAAATGGCTGTAAAACACACATGCTACAGGCACTGAAATGACTCCTTATGATCACAATTTGATCTTTGTCCAACAAAAATAAAACTTCAGGAAGCCACACAAGGATGTGCAAGTGAACTGAACTGAACAACTTTCATTGGAATGAAAGGGGTGCAATCTCTTGGAACAAAGTATCTCTCTTTATATATCTATAGGTGAAACAAGAGACAGAAAAGGTATCATGTAAGCTGGAGAAGAGGAAGCAGCAGCGAAGAAACAAGTCTGGCCATGTCCACACAAAAGGAGAGCTACAGCACATGATGCCACTTGGTTCCATGGTATTAAGACATGGCAGTAAGCTACTTAGCAACTTACAGCAAAAAAGTGGAGAAGAAAACTACTAGCTGATGTTGGTAGCCTATGGATATTTGGAAACAATGCAAGTTTCAAGAGTCTGCCTTGAGGCAGATACTGTATTTAAACGTACATACAGTGAATTCTGATGAGAAACAGAACCGAAACTGTAAACATAACATTTGGTTTATACCAGAACCCCAGAGGGTACTTTTAAAGTAATCTCATTGTGAGGAATAGGAACAGCAAAACTCACATTCATGTGCTTTCCAAATTCAGCATTTCATGCTTCACTACTTTTGACTACTGTTCTTAGGGCATCACTGTGATATAAGCAGCAGAATAGAACCGCACAACAGCATAATACTGTACAGATGTACAGATTTGTCAGTAAGTTGGTCATTTTGCTTTTGATTGAATTTCCGATGTCGTTCACACAAGTTCCTACCTAATGTGAGAAAAATAGAAAAATATATCAAATGAGTAGACGTAAATCCAAAATCATGGATCAGTGTCTTTACTTTAAAACCACATGCTGCCTGTTAAGCCTTTACTTGATGTAATGAATATATTGCATTTTTAGTTTTAGTCTTGTTCCTACATTTGTAACATTGTGATGCCTTTCAAAGTAATTTGACTGTAAACCAGGGGTCTCAAACTCAAACTGTAGTGGTAGCTGGTAGTAATATTCTGAAAATATTGACTTTACTAACATCATATAAAAAATAAAACATACAAACAACAGTTTGTATACACTTGTTCTCATTTTAAATCATCTTTGTTGTTCACAGCCAAATGAATACCTGAAACCTGCTTTCTTTTTATCAACTGTTTGTGTCCATTGGTGGGCTCCTTTGACCTTAAAAATAGAATAGTGTTTTTATTTTTAATGGTATAAGAAAATATAGATTAAATTCATGTGAAATAACCAAAAAATATATTTCTGGGCTGGAGGGAGGGGGGTGTAGGGCCAGAAATTGCCCCTGAACCGGCGGTCTGAGATCCCTGGTGTAAACAATGATCACTCTTAATGTTATTAACTGAATGGGGGTATTTTTTGAATACCCCCATTCAGTTAATTATATGATACTGATGAAAATAGCCGTAAGTTAAAGCTAAGGTCAGAGCCACTGTAATGTCTGACATTTCATGTCTTATACTGACTTTGACCATACATTAAAACAATATGTAGTTTTATTTCTGTATTCATTTTCATTTAAACTAAGGAACCAAACTGTTACACCATCCATTTGTGACTCGTTTGACAATATGTACCTTTTGCGGCACTGAAGGAACATATATTTCCAATAAGAAAGGAACAGTTAGAACACTCTTGAAAACATGCTTGAAACAACAGGTAGCTTTATAAGTTTTAATAATGTGTCCTGAATGCTGAGCAATAATTCTTTTAGATCATTATGGTTTAGTAACTCTTTTAAAATGTGAAAGCTTAATTTGCAGAAAGAATGAAATACACCAACATCATTTTATTAAATTAAAGTCCAAACCAAATCAATGTCCCCTTCCCCCCAATTACACCATCATCGTACTTATATTAATATTATATAATATTCTAAATATCTTGAATAAAGTATCATTAGCTGTCTGGGTGCTACTAGTTAGCTTTCATTCATCAATGTAAGGAATTTTTTGTTAGCTCCATATCCTGGGTGACCTGATCCTGATCCTGATCCTGATCCTGGTTTGGCTGCCCCCCCTTCTTGTTTGACTTCTTTCTCTGGTTGACTTTGAGTCCCGTCATTGGTGCTGGTTGGCTGGCTGCCTGTTAGAGACACTGAAATTTCATGCCTGATTAATATTAAATTCAAAATACACAGAGTTGTGTGAGAGTATATTCACAGTATGCTACTGTGTTAGAATAGAACAGTATTTTCTGTCTATTGTGACTCAATTAGGAGTCTTTCCTGTTTCTGATTTTTGTCTCACTTGGAGCTCTTGGAGCTTCTTTCCCACACTTGAGTGTGCTTTGAGCGAAGCACTCTGCCATCCAGGACAACACCTCTCCACAATACCTGACCTAGAGACGAGATGAGTTTTATGTGAAATTGGCTGCGAAAAATACAAACTGATTATGTGTCAGATGGAGGTGTTGAGGTCACTTTTCTAGGTTTACCTGAGCCTCCGTGGACACCAGTCGCTTCTCTTGGTCCTTGAACCCACCGACAATCCTCAGCAAGCTCTGAACCCTTGGTCACAACAAAAATGTGTTAAAACCAGATACAATGCTACATTAATCATTTTTGTACTACTAGGGGGGCTGTAGAGCTTTAATACAAGCTGCACATTGGTGCTGCTCAGTGTCCAGTGAGGTTATCAGAGCTTGTTTGCAGATTATATCTTCTCATAATATGCACATTTCTTCAAAATTGCAAAATAACAATTACTTGGAGGAGGTACTCTTGAGTCTCTCTTCACTGCTCTCCCAATGCTGGCGTTCCAGTTTGGCCAGGTAGTTCTCTTTCTGCACCGTCTCCCATGTTATCAGCCTCTGGTCCAACCCTGCCGGCAGCTCTCTCTCTGGCAAAACACACACACACACACACACACACACACACACACACACACACACACACACACACACACACACACACACACACACACACACACACACACACAAGGAGGTAGTCCAAAAACCAATTAACTAGGAGGCAATTTCCATGGATAGAGCAGGTGAAGGACAGAGATAAGCACACAGTGTGTTATTCAGTATTGCATTTAATTTTAATTTAGCCTGATAATCCACAAGGAACTATTTTAATATCTGAAATAAAGCAGAAGCTTAATAGCTCCTAATGTAAATGGGCTGAAATATGCACATAAAACCTTCATACCAAGATGTTCCTGCTTTGACTCAGGCTGTTTGACCAGGCTGAGGAGGAGCTGAGAGAGATGGCTGATGATGATGAAGGGTGGGGCCAGTGCTGGACGGCTGTGGTATTCCACAATCAGGTTGTATCTCTGGAACTTCCAGAAGATATCCGTGTTACCCTGCACTACCTGGAAGGTGTAGCTGCAAATGGGGGAAAAAAGAAAGAAAAAAAAAAGATAAAGTACAAAGAAAACCACTACAGTAGTTCAACTCATCTTGTCAGATAGACATGGTTGCTATAATTTCCAGCCCCTGACCTGAACATGGCAATGAGCAGGTTTAGCAGCAGGACATTGGTGACAAGAAGGAAGATAACCAGCAGCAGGATGACCAGCCAGTTGGCATAGATGTTAGGACATGGCGGCCGTAGGCCCAGGCTAATCTCATTTGAGTCGTTGGTGCAGTTAATTTCAGGCATGCGAGCAGCTGTGCTCCGTTTAATGAAAGAACAAGAAAATTCGATTATGAAACATCACATTCAGGCCAACAGAAAGCCATCTCTGATGGATATGCATGAATGATCAAAATAAAACATTAAACATGACAATAAACTGAAATTTTTTTCATGGATAAACACACATTTAAAGGTCACACTTTCTTTACACTTATATGCATCTACTGTAATTTACCATCAATTTCCTCTAAGGGGATCTGACCAAAAATGTGCAGGTAGGGGCGGTACAAGGCTCTGCGAAACACCCAGTCAATCCTTGGGTCATTGGGGTGGAGAAGAGCCTGGGTGGCAACACCGTACGCAATGAGCCACACACTCAGGAAGAAGAGGAAGAAGAAAACATCCTTCATCTGTAAAGGAAAACTCGTCTTTATGTCTTCTTAACAGGCCAAGTTATGATCTATGGTCTATGACCAAGTACATCGCTTAAGATTTTCATATTTCAAATGTTTAGATAGTAGTGTTTCATTTGGTCACCATTCTTTCCACAATGATGATTTTGGGTCCCAGCTGCTTATGAATGGCAAAGATGTGGATCAGACGTAGAGTGAATACCATGAAGTCTATCGCCAGAACTGTTCTTCCTGCCTCATAGGTGTTATCCGCCATTCTGCAAAATAAACAACAAATAATCAACATTACTTACTGTGCAGTTGATTCAATTCTACCCCTTCTTTATTTCATTCATTCGCTCACTCCTTTATTTTAACGCTCTAGCCTCGGCCATCAAATCAAGAGCCTCCACGCTGTTGGGTGTATATTTTGTCATAAATGTAATTTTATGTGAATTACCTGCATGAAACCCCAACAACAAAAAGTGAGATGGCAACCATGTCGCATTTGTTCCAGTTGTCCTCTACATAGAGTTTGAACTTCTTCAAGATGCTCATCTCTTCATCCGTGAAGAAGCTCTGTGTCATAGAAAATAGTTTATGTATTATTACAAGACACAATTATTTGTAAATTTTTGAGCAAATCTAATTAAGATAGTTTGTTAGAAAATGTTATCATTTTCCAGCGACCTTATCCTTGGGATGAAAAGTATGAAAATAATTATTTTTGTTACAAGAATGAGCCTTGCTTACATTTCTGATTCCAACATTGTTTTTTGCATATTCTTTATAGCATTAGTAATTTGATAGAAAGTATGTGTAATAGTGTTATGACAGAAATTAAAATATACTATATAGAATGTATAGTTTTAATATGTTTATTTTTTTTAATATTTGGATTCTTTTGTGCTATTAGCTCATGTAATGGGACTGAAATATTAATTGTTATGAACATATAAAATTAGTTTTCAAATTGAGGTTGTGTGCTACTGTAAAGTTGCCTCTTTAAATGTAAATGTATTCACAGCCTCTTTTTAAACTCTTTTTAAACCATCTGTTATGTCTGAACTGAGTTTTATTTTTTTCCCTCTGCCATAATGAATAATAGTTTTGTCATGTTATTATGCCCTCTGCCAGGTCATACATTGAATCCCTATTCAGACACACCTGCAGGGCCAAAAGGGAGTTAGCGGCTACACAGCTCTGATGCTTTAGAAGCACCTGCAGTGTCCTAGATTCTCTATTCTGTAAAATCTCACTGACACTTAGAGTGTAAGGTTGAGTTGTCACCTGTGGTTTGAACAGGACACCTGTAAGTGCATCAAGAACCAGTGCTTGGTCTCTCGATGGCACAACTGGTTTGAGAACAGGCTGAGGGCAACGTGCTGCTTTCATAAAGTGACAGACTGGAGTGTAAGACCCGACTGTGAAATACTTTGAATTATAACTAACTAATGCAGACAACATCAAACAAATGGCCAGGATGGTGGACTGATAGGAAATCAAAATCACATAAAATGCATGTCCACACATACAGCTGCCATTTGGGATCACATTGCCCTCTCAATGTACTCTGCGAGATACAGTTGTCTTAATCATCAATATCAAATCCGCCGCCTGAATCTACTTCTACCAGAGGACCTCAGATCTTTTCAGTTTAATCGTGTTTAAGAGACAAAATTCCCCAACAAATGTTCTTCCTTTGCCATTTATTAGCAGCACTGCTGAAGGTGTCTGAACGCTTCAGAATATAAATGATTTGTAAATTGAGCTGGAAGTTTCTGTAAACTAACCATATAGTGTGTAGAGACTAAGAGTAAACTGATCAAATACCTCAGATCTACCACAGATGAATTGGTGTTGGATTAATATAAAATAAATTATGTATGTAAAACAATCCTGGTAATCTTAAATCTGTCATAGACTAGGCTTTTAGCACTACAGTGTAAAGGTTGAAATATATGTTTATAGGCCTATATAATATATGTAATACATACAACATATTGATTGTCACAACTTTGTGAGACTGAGCAGCCTTACACCAGCTCATCTATCAGATTTAAAAAGCTGGTAGACCTACAGACTTTAACCTTGTTCTATGACAAGTGTGGTAAAAAACAGGGGCTCCCTGTGGCACTGTCTTCCCTTAGAGAGAGGCATGCACCCCTGGGCTTGGTAGCAAGTCAGGGCCGCCTCTAGCAGAGTGGTTCTTTTTTTGTAATCCTGTGCCATAGTTCTGTTCAGCACAGGGACTTTCTGAGATGCACGTTGAAAAAGAGTGCAGAGGGAACAGCAGGGAAGGCTTGGCTCATCTGGGGCTTTTGTGCCCAAGGGAAGAAGGCTCAACGGGATCATTGCAAAAGGGGATCATGCTTGTCTGACCTGGTTCACTGGGAGGTAGTCAAGCAGAGAGGTGAAAGGCTCATGAATCCTTAAAACCCCAGAGAGATGGAGGTCATTGTAGTGATTCACATCACCTCCTACTCAGATATGTCTGACTTGTCAGGCCTGAACGCTGCAGTAATGCAAACACATCTAACAAGTGCTTCAAAATATGTGCAATACAGCATACTGTAGGCACTGTAGATGGATGTGGATCTTCAATAAAACATAATGGTCAGAGAACCTTTAATGTGTTTGAAAACATGAAATGGTTGATTATAAAGGTCACCTGTCGTAGTTCCTCCAGCACCAAAGTGAACACCCAGAAGTAGAGCATTATCTCTGCAGCTCCAGGGCCAAAGGGGGGTGGTCGGCGGAAATCTAGCAGGAGCACGTAGGTGAAGAGGCAGAGGAAGGCGAAGTACATGATGACATTACCGAGGAACACAGTGACAGGAGCGCTCCAGAAGCGACGCCAGCGGCGGAGTAAGAAACGCCACCAGACGGAGGCACAGCTCTGAGCTGCTGGACCTCCAGGTGAAGAATCCCTGGAAAATCAAAGAGCGGAGAATACTTTTAAGGCTTCTTGAGCTTCTTGAGAAGATAATGATCTAAATATAGTTTATATCATTAAATTGGAACATAGGAAGGTCATTGTTTTAATCACTGATGACTGAATTTGTTGATGCAAGCTGGATGTAGTCCAGATTGTATGTCACACTGTCACTGATGTACATTGTTTTATATGAGCTTGTGTGGTGGGTTTTAGCCTTTAGTTTTTGATGTATTTTGTATATATTTCACAAGTTCAGCTTTATTGTCGATATACAATGCAGGTTAATGAAATGCTACACATTTTAGAATAAGAATGATACATTTACTGAACTATTATTTAACAAAGATAATATTCAGATTATTTAACAGCACTTTGAGTATTATTTGTTTGCAAACTCACATAGGGTCATCGTCGTCAGTTAACAGTAAAGCCTTTTCTGTATCCAGACTGTCCAGCTCCACAAACTGCTCGCTGCCATTACGATTGTCAAGTTCCTCGTCACTGAGAAACACACATGAGAGTGTCAGTGCACCCAACAGAAAGCCATACAGAGCATCTGCGTGAATGGTAGGGCGGTATATGGATCACCTGAACTTTATGAGGTTGGTCCAGATGAGTGCTGGACAGAAGAAAGACACCACAAGTTTGGAGATGGCTGTGTCGGTCGTCATCGCCCCCCACCAAATCTTTGTGAGGAGAGCCTGCAGTAAAAGTTTAGTTTCATCATGTATGTTAAAATCAGGGACAAAAAAAACTTTACATATGAATCAAGTTCACCACAAGAGGGCACCATAGGCCTTAGAATGTTTCTGTCTTATAGTCTTATGACAATATCCAGGGAAGCATCATACAGGCAGTTACTGTAGCTAGTAGGTTAACAAAAACACATTTTTTTAAAAAAAAAAAAAAAAAAAGCACATTTTCCCTTTTTAAACCATTTCATACGACATATGGATAATTTCCTTCTTCTGAGTTGTCTAGCTGCAGATTGGGATACGAGTCACTCAAGTGAAAGGAAACCTGATCCTAAGTCATGGGCTTTTGTAACAGTGCAGTACTTTGTCTTGAAACACTACACATGTACTGAATTATAATTAATAGTTTCCCATTCAAAAAAGGTATATTACTCAAACTGTGTGCTTTAAATAAAATATTACTTCTCTGAGAGTTTTCTGCATACTAACTTTCCCTGCTGACATTGAATACCAATTAACTCTCAGTGATGACTTTGTAATGACAAGGACGTCTGTTGGAGAGGTATTTAGGCAAAATTGTGCACTGAATGGAGTCCAGTGAGCAGCAAAAGATTTTATATTACTTTGCAATAAGTATTTAATGACACGTAATGCCCTAGAAAAGTTTTTAATACCTGCAGGGCAAGGCAGAAGGCAGCAAAATATCTATCTCCTAACCAAATTCACAAGACTTTGAAACAGTTGAAAGATTAATGATTTAAGTTTTCACATAGCTGAAAGAAAGAAGTTAAATTGCAGCCAAATGAGCATATGGATGTGTCTCCTGTTACCTGAACTCCATCGTGGGCAAAGAAGGATTTGGCATCTGCCTCAGTTGCCAAGTTAAGGACTGTAGATTTGCTCCAGCAGTGTGTTCTTCTCACTAACAAAGCATAAGCCCTGTCTTCACTGTTGGAGTAACACTCTCCAAAGACATCTGTCACAAGGAGAACAGTAGGTACACAGTGTCAGCAACTCAGCTACATTTGTAAACATTCAGATTCACATTTTATTCCCTTCCGGTGGGATCTGTGTGTTTGTTTTGTTGTTGAGGTCGGTGAACGTACCTCTTGCAATGTTTGACCTTTGCTTTTTCTGATCACAGTGAGCTGTCGTCATTGAGCGGTTTATGTACTCACCAAGGGCAAACTGCTCATACTTGGCCTCCTTCATACTACGGGCAGACTCAGCTTCAGATTCCAGTCGAGCCATCTCTTTCAGAATCTTACAACCCGCCAGCGCTGCCGCAACTGCCTCGGGGCCCTGAAGGATTAAAAGAAAGATGGATCCAAGAAATGGCTCTGAAAGAAGGATCTGAGAAATCTAGTTTTGAATTTTAGAGAGCTCCATCTTTTTGCATTTAAATGGGTTGTACTGGGTGCATCAGGCTGCAATAGGTACAATTTGTACCTGCAAGTCCACCTACTGCTTCTAAAGGCCCCCTGTATGATTTACCTGTATGATTGACCATGTAAAGTACAGTTATAGTCGCATACATGACTTTTATGAAATGTAAGCACTCTTGTGTTGCTCAACTGGTCTTATTTAAAGCTGTGACCTCTTTACCTTTTGTTTACCAATTTAACTGATGAGAACAAACCTGCAACAGGATCAGAAAACGTTCACATCTTAGACGTAGTTGCTGTTATAGTCTGTCTACTGAAATGTCTGTCAATCAGTCTGGATAGCAGGTTACAACCAGATATTTTGAATTTTGGTGCTGTAGTTTTTCTTACAATTGTGGACCTGTGGATCCAGATACATCTTTCCTTCCTTCCTTAAATTTCAGTTCATTTCAGTGAGCTCTGACCATCAATCTAATTAATGAAATAATGTTTCATCAAAAATTCATTAACATTAGTCTTTGCTCTGCTTGCTTTTACCTGTCCTTTTTAAAAATGATTGGTAGTGATGATTGGTAGTTTTGCAAAGTATACTCAATAAAAGATATGCAATACTTTTGATATGGCCTTTTTGATATGGTCCTTGGTCCATATATAGATAGATGACACTCTCATATCTGTGCATGCAATATAATGCTGGACCCAGGACATGGTTAGTTTAGTTTTGCATAGTGACTGGAAATTGCAAAACCGCTCGCATGGCTCTGTCCAAAGGCTCTGCAGGCTCACAACCAAGAAATGGGTCAACACAAAATCCCCTGATAAAACCACAACTTGTTTTTTTAACATGTTAATTAGTAAGCTTTAGAGGTGCTGGTAGGTGGATTTTGTTATTTTTGGATGGAGGCAGGCTAGCTGTTTCCAGTATTTATGCTAAGCTAAACTAATTGTCTCATAGGTCCAGCTTCATATTGAATGATGGCGAAACGGCATACTTCAGACAGTGCTGATCTATTTCTTTGAACCATTTCTTGTTAGTCAGACATACAGTACATGTGAGGATAGAAGGAAGAGGGTGTTTATAGGAACACAGAAGCAAAAAGATAACCAATGTACCAATTTGCATTAAGAGATTGACATTTTCTATTGTGGCGTTATAGTGCATTATGTTTATTGTATTATATTGTCATTTTCTATAATCAACAATAATAGCAACCTTTAATGGCCCTGTACTTTGTAGAAGAAACATTTATAGGACTAGCATGACAAATGTTTAAAAGAAGAGCAACATACTAAAGCAGGGGGCTCACAGAGGGTGAACGTACTGAACCTAATACCTCATTATTGAAAGGATCAATGATTTTTATACATCATGCAGTATAATATTACTCCTAAGTTCATATATATGTACATATTTTTGCTAGCATTAGCCAGCCTGCGAGCATAATTGTAATGAGGCCTTCGACGTGAGAGATACTTCAAACAATCAAATTATGAATTCAGATATCCCAGCCAGAGTCGGAGTGGTAAAACGATTTGCAGTGGGGGATGTACACACACTGAATGCAATTACCATAACTTCAGATAATGTTTGAAATAAGACGCAAGAAAGGAGCACATCCGGGTGAGTGCTTATGAGATTACAATAATTGCTTCCCTTAGTTCAGGGAAGGGCAATAAAGAATTGAAAGGTACCTTGAAAGGATGTTGAAAACAAAGAGCAGTTATCATTGATTGGTGTCATTTAAACTATTCATAGGGCATCAATCCCATGTCAGGATATATTTCTCATTAAGTTCATCAGGACTTTAGATCCCTGCACTACCTCACTGCTCGTTGAATGTACCGCCCCATGAAGCAGCATGACCTTCATTTGAATAATGTTCTTGGAGATAAGATGGCTTTTTAGTTCACCTCAGTTCTTAATAAATATGCCATTTGCTGGGCTCTTTTATCTAGAGTGACATTTTCATATGGCGGGACTGACCTGCACCTGCACTATGCTGGCCCACATCACTCTTGTTCTCTCTGAAGCCAGAATACAAACTATCACAGTATAATTCAGCTCACTTCCGTTTGGTTTGAGTCCTTTTTACCAATGCCAGGCACATTTAGACATTTATTGATTGAACCACACAGCACTGAGATAGTACGAGTGGGAGCTTAACTGACTAAAGAAGCTGACAAGACTGACCATGGCCCAAAAGAAGTTAGCCATCTGCTGTCGGTTCTGAAGGACAGCCCAGAGGAAGAGATCCCTCCAAGGATGTTCGCAGCGCTCCTCTAACTCGGCCAGGTTCTTCTGGCTGTGGAACAGACGACCCTTCGCTGGCTTCTCCTGGAGCACACAGGCAGTACACCACATGTGTTAAAAATGTATCGTGAACAGGCTTGCTGCACACAGTTTACAGAACATGCAACTATTACATGATTCATATGATATATAGATTGAGAACCAATTACTTCCCTTGCCAAGGGGGTAGTCTGTCTGTCAACAGGTGTGCATTTTAAAAATGTATGAATTGATTTAACATGCTGAACAGACAGACCTTCAGCTAGGAAACAATTAGATTTTGGTCATTATCTGAGCTATAATTTGTTCCTTGACGTTATGACCTCGTTTTACTGTAAAGCAGGATGCAAACGACATACATTATACACCACAGAGAGGTAAATCCACTGCAAATCCTGAGGGTATAATGAGACAAGATTCCTTAGTGTGTAACAGCAGGTTTAGTTTGGTTTTCCATCTCTTTACGCAATTATGGTGAAACTGAAGACAATGACAAATGCCCAATGGTTCCCAACATTTCCAGTCACAATGAAGATCTGGGGGGTGGAGTTTTAACTAACAGGATAGAACATGAAAACTATATTGTGCTAATCCAAAAAAAAAAAAAATCCTGACTTTACTCTAATTAGGGACCGAGCACTGACCAGTGCAAGGCCCTATTGTAATTGAAGGAATTCTTATTATTTTTGCCGCCTTCGACCACATATTTGGCGGCCGCAACATGCTCGAAAAGTCAGGGAAATTTGCACAAAATATCGTAATAAAAGAAGCAGAAAAGCCTCTTGGACCCATACCTCAAACTAAACAGGAAGTTGGCCATTTTGGATTTAGCGGTCATTTCCGGGCGATTTGCACACTTTGTATTTGAACGAACTCCTCCTAGGAAATTTATCGGATCGACTCCACACGTGGACACAGCCATCTAAACACATTCACCATTAAAAGTTGTGCTATTTACGTTATTCCATCGAACGGCGTGGATGTGGCGTGGCGTCCCGTGGCGTGCAATTTCGATCCTTTGTCATAAAAAGAGGGATTTGTCATAACTTCTGCATAAATGATCCAACTGCAACGAAACTTCACATGTTTGATAAGAGTCCCGCCACCTGAATGTAAATGTAAATGTAAAACAGATTGTTGAAGATATGTGATGACTGTGGTGAGTGGGCGTGTCTGTGGGTGGTGGGAAATTTTAATGTACCGCCAGAACACACGAGTTCGCTTTAACTTGAGTGTACATTGTCCATTCGGCTCCAAACTACACTTGTCTGATAAGAGTCCCGCCCTGAACATGCCTATGTGATAATAATCACTAATAGTGAGAGCGCCACCTAGTGGTGAAAGGAAATATATATTTTTTATTTTATATATATCTCCCAGCAGATTGCCCAGATCCAGCTGAAATTCTGTCAGCAGTCCCTTAGGACGATGACAAAGACATGTCCTGAGTCTTAAGAATTTTGGTTGAACCTTGCCATGGTGATATGGCGAAAATCATCTTTTCTGTTAACATTTGAACACCTTTTGGGGGGCTAAACATGGCCAAACAGTCATGAAATTTTGCACAAAATTTTGTCGTGGCACACGCTAAGGTATTGTCTTGGTTGGCGTGGCTAATCCATAATGCCACGCCCATCCGCGGGACCAAGACAATACCTCAGCGTTCCAGAATCAGCCCCCAAGACACGTAAGACCGACATGTATGACAATTGGTAGGCATGTGTATCATGATGGGACAAGCAAAAAAGCCTCTTGGACCCATAACCCAAACCCAACAGAAAGTCGGCCATTTTGAATTTCGTGGTCATTTTTGGCATTTTTTTTGCGTTGTATTTGAACAAACTCGTCCAAGGAAATTTATCGGATCAACTTCAGCTGACACATTGTTTGCCTGTTAGCCACGGATAGTAACCAACTAGTCTAGCGTGTAGTTGTTGTTGTTATACGTCATCTAGCGCGCGCCGGTAAATGTCCCATGCTGCGTTCATGCAGGATCGGAAATGCTGAAGATCGGAGGGCCGATATTATCGGACATCCCTAGTTTTAACGGCTTCATTGGTTAGATTTTCTGCTAGTGGATGAGGTCGCCATTGAAGATTAACTGATTTCCAGGAAGTGAGCTTACCATGAACTCTGTATATTGTCTATTTCATTGCATCTTTCAGGCCTTCAACAGTTTCAAATGAAATAGTCTGAGAGGTCTAGAGTGGAAAATCACTCTCCGCTTACAACTCATATACAAATGCAAACTGTGACAAGGGGGCACAAATAGACAACGCTTCATTTTAAAGTGTCACAGACCGAAAAGAATGAGAACCTCTGCAGGAAGCAATACAAGGTGGAATTCAATTCATCAGTTGAAAGGATTTCGTACTGAGGGCAGAATATATGATTTAGTAGAACTTTTGAGACAGAGTATATCACTCACTGTGGGAATCTTTTGGTAAAAGCCTTTGCAGGAGTCATGGAGAAAGTCTTTCAGCACTTTGGCGACCTCGTAGAGGGTGAAGCGGGGTTTCCGGTCCCCTTGCTCAGGCGGATGGTGTCCAGGAGGACCAGGTGTCCTAGCAGCTCCAAGCAGCAGCTGCTTCTCCTCGTACTTTTTGAGGAGCAGGTTGTGAAGGAGGCTCTTCTCCGACACAGACCAGTAAAGCTCCTGTAGACGACCGTAGGTAAGGAACTCACCCAGGTTGACACCGTTGTCCACAAAGAGGCGCACAAAGTCAGGTTTGTCATTGATCAGTGCATCCATCATCACCTCTTCAAGGTCGCATGCCTGAAAAAAAAGTGTCTTCATTACAATTGCTCATTAGGCATCTGTCTTCCCTTCTTCTTGTGAAAAGGATTGGTAATTGTCAGCTTCTTTTCTCCTGTACTACAATGTACACTGGCTTGCCACTCTATTTCTGTGCTATCTAATAGTCAGTAAGCCCCTTTCATATTGATTGACTGATATTGATATTGACTGACAGCATATTAGCACACGGATGTTTATCTTAAAGCACCGCTGTGCCTAAGTATAGCTTCACAGAACTGCTAGTATGGTGGTAGATTCTTAAGTCTTGTTTTCATTTAATTTGCTAGACTTTGAATTGATTGTAGGTTAAATTTTTTTTTAACCACACACTGGACGTCATCAAATTACTATGTATTTGTCTTACCTTCCATTCCACATCTCCATTAAAGATGTCACTTTTGGCAATGTCCACCCTGTTCCAGGCCACAGCCAGCTTCAGTTCATCCAGGAAGTCTTGAGCTTCCTGACTTTGGCTCTTACAAGCTGATACACACACACACACACACACACACACACACACACACACACACACACGCAAACACACACAGAACATCCACAATGTCAACAGGTTCACAACCTATGAAGTGTGCAAAATGTCCAGGCTCTCTCTCTCTCTCTCCATGCAGCTGTCAAGTCTCAACACCTGTAATTGTACAGCCTTAGAAAATTGCAAGTTTCTTGATAACATATCTCTCACAAGGTACTTACCCTTGACTAGGGCTTTGAGAATGACTGTATCCAGCTCAGAACTCTCCTGTTCAGGGTCGTGGACAGTAAGGAGATGCCCATGATCAAGTATCTTCTGGATCTGATTGACAAGTTAACAGTGAGTTATGACTAATACCTCATTTGCATTTTGTTTTATCACTTATGCATTGTTTTCTAAACTTACAACCCTTTCACTGTGTATGTCAGCTTGAAAAAAGAACAGTATTGGTATCTTTCCCTCCTTTTTCATATCGTTAATTAGGTCATCATATACAAATTTTGAAGCTAAGGATGAAAATCCCACATTAGCTTCCCTCACAATCTTTCCCAGTGTGCCCCATTTTTCTGGCAACGTTCAAGTCTTGTGATCAGCATATCTGTGTATGTGCCTGCCTCCATGCTGTGCACAGCGCTCTCACCAGCTTGACCCAGTTACTGATGTCTGTGCTGTGGTGGGCATTTGGAAAGGTGTCCAGCAGCAGCTCATGAACACTGTCCGTATCCCAGCAGCCCCTATTCATCAGCGTGACGAGGATGTCAGCCACGCCTCCTGAGCCTGCCAGGATCAGCCATGGTGTCGAATTGCCAATGCCTTTGTACATCCTCTGCAGAGAGGGACACAGTGTTCAGACTTGCAGGCAAACTCACAAACATTTTCACTAAATAACAGAGACTTACATTGATCAGTGGTAGCTATATTCCATACTCTTGGTTATGGTTCTATTTATGCAAATTATTTGGTGGCTTTGCCAGGCTTTCTCGCCAAAGAGATTAGTTTTCTGAAAACAGAAAGAACTCATTTCTCAGTCTGTCTTTGGCCCACTACTTCAGGAGATGGCACAAACAAAATTTGATTGAGAGCCTAAGTCTAAAATTTTCTAAGCTACTGTTCAGTCAGATTGTGCACATTCATATGACAAAACAGATATCCAGCTTTCAAAAGGTCTCTTCACGGTCACTTCTTTAAAGTTGCTGAGTGACTAACAGAGCATAAACTTACCTTTAGAATCCTGGGTTCTCCATGGACCAAGAGACACAGAACAGGGATCTCAAAACTGCCTGTGCCTGCAAGCACCAGAAAGGTCATTCATAATAATATCTTTGAATCTTAGGTTGTCTCTGGCAGGCTAGCAGACATGGATGTGAACAAGGCACAATTTATATTATATTTATGATTTAAATTATTAAGCAAATTGAAATGAACAAATGTTTCATGGGGAAGAATATGCGCTAAACACATTTGTTACACCTCATGGATTAACACAGTTCATTTTGGTGAGAAACCCTGAAAACACTGTAAACACAACTTTTGTTTGTTTACAAGAAAACTCCACAGGGAAGTGCTGCAAGGTAGCACCCGCTATTTATCTTAGCTTGTTTGTGGTTTAAAACCAAAGACTACTAAAGGGATGAGAGTGAGAAAACACATAATGTTGTATTTCAATCTTTAACATATATATATGTTTTACTTCCCATGGGCAGTGAAGAGTCCCAACACACAGAATTCCAGACATTTTTTTTAAAAAGAGCTGAAGTGCATTGATTTGACTACTGCACCTATGTTCAATTTTAGACCATATGATTTTACAGCAAGCCATATATAAAAGGTCATTAAATATGAAGCAGCCACCTGTACTATGAACAGCACAACTGCGAAATAATGCTTAATGCATCTCAATGCATAATTCAACACCACGAAAGAGACCATTTGTTTGAATAAGTACTCCAACTTTTAATATTTAAGTACATTGAACTATTTCTATTTATGTAAATTCTACATAGGTAAAGTAAATGCAGGACTAACATTTAATTAAGTAATTCTTGTATTGTTATTACAACTTAAGTAAAGGATCCTTATTCCATTAACCCAAAGGGCTTTACCTCCATAACCAGTGCGCTGGAGAGAGATGTGTTTGAGCAGCTTCACCCTCATTTCACTGGTGGCTCCTGGTCTATTGGGATCCTCCTCCACCAGCACAAAGTGAGAGTGGTGGCTATCCAGGGAATACACCGACCCATGAGGCAAGTCCTGTGGCTTGTATGCTGCAGGCTCATCCACCTTGAGAAGATGAATATGCAGAAAGACAGCGGACAGCATAAACACACTAATGTGAAAGATGTAAATATTTGCTGATAGAGGTTGCTGCTGCTTTTGTTGCCTCTATAATGTCTGTGGATGTACAGAAACCTTGGCAGAGAGAAGTGCTTCTCGGTTGTGGATCATGTTCCAGGGTGCGATGCCAATGGCCACTACACGAACTTTAGAGGAGGTGCTGGCCAAGGAGTGATCTCTTACTGCCTGGCCCAAGTGCTTAGTGATGCCAAAGCGAAAGCCATTAGTCAAAATCCATGCCCCTAGAGAACCGAGAAGCAGTTACATATGTGTGTGTATTCGGTATAGACAGTTTTTATGCACTTACTATGTGTATGTATCAAACCAGAAAGCTGTGTCCTGGATTCCATATAAACAGCTGGCCTATTGATTATGTTAATTAGTGTATTGGCATATATGGTCATAAAGAATTCTGTGTCAATCCTCTTTACATACATTAAAATTCATGAAAATATTTGACTAATCATGCAATTAAAAACACATGAAAAAATGATAAATAATTTATGATTTTATTTTGGACTTCATACATCTAAATAAGAGCCAGGCTTTGATCTTGATGATGTGTTTCCTTTAATTCCGCTACCAGCCAATAGAGGGCAACAATAAACCCATTCTCTATCATTAACTGTTGATTTCTAAAAGCAAGGCCAGTTTTGGCCCTTTGATTATAACCTGTGCTCTGTGCAGCCTTAACAAGCCCTTTTCTTAGAGTGTCCCTGAGCCAGGGCTTCATCTGTGCCAGCTCGTCTCCTCCCACCAGAGCCACCACCAGGTGAGGAGGAGCAAGACCCCACTCTTCTGTCAGCATCTGGTAAATCAGCACTGGGTCTGTGTTGCTGCGCACCCTCACAAACTGGATATAAAGAGATGAGTTGATGTCAGTACTCTGCTTTAAACACTTTGTACAAACTCTCTGCTGTTATACAAACTGTAGTCTTCCTTATCTAGTTTCACCTTTCCTCTTGTCTTAGTGGAACCAATGAAGTCAATGTCGCCCACTCTTCCGGCCGCCCAGTGACTCTTCTCCTTCTTCATTCTGCTGGCCAGACCTCTGGCTACATTCTCCAGTGTCTCATCCACTGTAGAGCAGCAGGAACAGCCTAGCAGGACACTGAGATATATATTATGTTAAAGCCAATCCAGATGTAGAGGGGGATTAAAAATCTACATATCATTAAAAATAACTAATTTAGATGATTTTGCCTTGCTGGAGGCATCATGCCTGCTTTATGATTTGGTAGCTTTGTCCATAATCTGCTGTATCAAGAATATAGCCCTTTGCTTTTGCTCTTAGTATTTAACATCGCTGAAACCATTCTATTTAACAGCTAGGAAATTATGACCAGTCTCATGAATAATTCAAATAGGAAACTATACTTGGAATTAGTTAAGGCTTGTTAGTCCAGTACAAATGTTTGCTTCCTAGAGCACCTCTTCCACTTATGGCTTGTTAATCACTGGGTTGATTTGATTGCTTACAAATGTCTATTTTCAATTGATCTGCTGGTGTGAATACTGAACTGCACTGTAATTTGATAAAGAAATTCTGAAAATTGTCATGAATGTACTTTATATATCATTTCATATGGATGGAATAGGCCTATGTGTTCATATTGTGTTTCATTTCTACACACACACACCTGTGCTCCTCTGACCACACCAGCACTTCCCCGCATCGCAGACATCGTGTCTGTGGTTGCAGTGTCCCCTGTAAACAAATTGATACACAGATATTAAGCCCATTTTCCTCTTAATCCATTATGACTCACTCACCACTCTTCACAGAGGGGGAGGTTCTTAGGAGTACTTGTGGTCAATGCAAAGTTGGCAGAATTTTCATCCTCGCTTCGTATGCAAAGTGATTCCTGGATGATGTTTGAACTAGAACTACACAAAACACTCTCACTCATAAACATAAAACCAAGAAAAGTGGGCCATAATACTTTGGGCTCCCACCAGAACCTCTGAACATAAAACCCCTTTTATATTATGTCAAATGTCAATACAGGTTGTATTGTATTGTATGCAGTCTGGAATGTGCTTCTGACACAACGATTTGGTTTGTGCATGATTATTGTTTTACAATGAAAACATCCTCAGTCTGTTTATCTCTGAGTGATTCTTTTCATAGAAATAAATGACACTGAGTTCAGAAAGGAAACTCATTCATTATTGATAAGATTATCCATTTGCCTGAGTAAACACAGACTTTTATCATCCAGCCTAATTTGCGTGGGCACTTGAGCTGCTTGTGAAAGACGATTAAAACAAAAATGCAGCACAAGTACATATTTCTTTGACAAAAAGCAGCAGCTTCCCTGGGTGCTGGGTGCTTTAATATAATTATGGTGCAATGGTTAACACACAGAGTGAGAGTCAATTTAAACCATCTGTTTTAATGTAAGTGAGCAGCTTGCTGCAGAAGCTTTTATTTGACTATATGTCTGGGTCTGGGAGGGAAAAGACTATTGGGCATGCAAACACGCCAATTTGCATGCAAAGGTAGAGGAGAGGACACCCTGCTATGTTTGTGTGTGTGTGGGTGGATGTGTGTTTCATGAGCACAGATACCCTAACATGCACAAATGCTCTACATCTCGTTTGAAGTCTGGTATAATGAACTTCTCTTCTCTCAAGCAGAGGAGATGATGATCTGAGATGTCTTGATCTATTTGTGTATATTAGCTGACAGCAAACACCAGATTCAGCACGTACAAGTGAAGAGCCCAGCACCCCCCTTTAGACACATACTTAAATCTCCTTTAAATTTAAAAAAGTAATCTTGAGGAAAAAAGTCAATATAGGGTTTTAAAATCAATATTTGTTCTGAACATTTTATAACACTTGAAAAACCAATAAACTTAGTTTAAAAGCAAATCACAAATGTAGTGATGAAGTGATGATACCTAAAGCCTTCCATTAAAGTAAAACCAATATTGTAGTAACTGGGGTTTAACATTTCAGCAAAATCACCATGTCCGTTTTTATCATGGAAAAAAATCCATCATTCATAATCGTAACCCAAGAGAGGTAAGCTATTGTACATAAAAATTACTATTGTAAGTTTGCAAGAGGGTAATATAAGGATCACTTAATTGGGCTAGCGGAGAAATGTATATGTGTCAACATTTGTAATACTTGTAAAGAAACACTGTAGGTACATATATCTGTTTAGAGAATAAAAGAGAAAAAGACCAGACCAACAAATTCTGTTTCATCTTCAAGTCAAACTCTTCAGCTGTGTAATTAGATCCTCCAGATATTAAATCATATAAAACATTCCCTTACACAACACATAAATCATAGGATGATTGCCCATATTGCTTTATCACCCTTGACATCCACTGTAGATGGGAACCGGTGTATTATTAATAGACACACTGCTTTACGTGAAAACACTGGTCTTCATCTACAGTACATATTTTTACTTAACAGAGAGCATCTTTTGACTTGGCCAAAATTAAATGTCCCTCCAGTGATAAACAGAAAAAAGACAACTGCTACACGGCACATTATACACTCACCAGAGGTGTGCCTTGTCTCTCCTGCATGGCTGAAATGACTGCTCCTCTCCTCCTCCTGCTGAACCACACCTGTTAGGGCTGAGGAGTTGTCCTTCACAGTGCTCACCAACCACCTGTGCCATCAGGAAGTAGTACAAAGGAAGGGCTCTCCCTCCGGCCAATCCCAGACACCTCTGTGCACCATTACTTTGCATGTTTGTTCAACTGCCGCACATCGCTCTCATCAGGACCAAATACTCCAGCTTTGTGTTTAATTTTCTACATATTTTTTAGGCATGTTTGTGGACAGCTAAAGATTAGCTTGAACATTGATCTCTGTCAATGTGACAGCTATTCAATAAGTTGAATGGAGAGAAGTACTTAAAGGACCAGTGTGTAGGATTCAGTGGCATGTAGTGGTAAAGTTGCAGATAGCAACTATTTGAATACAGTTCAGCCTTCTAGTGACCAGGAAGCTTGCAAAAAAAACGTTAAAAGGTCGTATCTATAGCCAGTGTTTGGTTTATCCGTTCTAGAAACATGGTATTTCAACATGGTGGCCTCCGCAAGAAGAGGACCCACTCCCTCTAAAAACGACTCATTCTAAGATAACAAAAAGACACATTTTCAAGCGATTATGCTCTAATAAAATCTAAAAATAAAATCTATTCTGCCAACAGATACTAAATATTACACACTGGACCTTTAATATGTATCTAAGTGAATGTCAGATGAATTTCAGATCAGCATTCAGATTAGTCTCTAGTGTTTTACTACGTTCTTTACATACAGCAAAGAGAATACACAGAGAGGCGGTAGCTTCTCAGAGTTTTGGCTCAATGTGAAAACCTTGTATTCACACTATCAGCATTTCTAGCATACCAGACTGATCAGCAAAATCTAGTTGGGGAAAGTGAATGCCCTCTTCCTCATTACCTCCACTTAAGTATCCTTCTGCAAGGCCCATAACCCCCAGCTTCTCCAGTGGAGCTGCTTAGTGGCCAGCAAATCAGACTGTGGGTTCACTGGCAGCTATAAATGTGTTTAACTGTGTGAGTGAGTACAGGACCTTCCTTAAGTCTCAGAGAGAAAATCTTGGGTGTCGAAAGCAAGGGCAAAACTTAGAACCTTTCTACAGCTCTAACCTGTGGGGGAAAATCATCTTAAAACGGATAAAAATGAATTAATCATAGCAATAACTTTTTAATCGCAGAAGTCTTGCTCTTGTGTAAAACTAAATCTCCTGATTCAAACTACTTTTTGTTTTGGACCATAAACTTACTTTCAATCTCATCTTGGCAAGAAGACTTTGGCCTCTATGGCCTACAGGAAGAAATGCCTGTAGTGGCCACTAATCACTGTTCCCTGGAGGCTGAAGTGCACTGCTGCATGTTGGTGCTCTTTCATTAGGAAAAAATAGAGTACATATACAGAACTGCAACCCTGAGGCTTTTAGGAATGTTTTGCTCTTGCTGACAGTTTACAATCATGCAAATGAAAAGTAGGATGGACTGTTTAAGACATGTGCACCAGGAATGCTTACAGAGGAATATTACACAGAGTATCCCAAATGGAACAGGAGAGTTTTATTGATGGTCTCAGCTGTTTGCATCACACAATGAATGAATTCCTCCCCCTCCCTTTATCCGCCAATTCAGAGAGCTGCAGCCAATCAGCAGCCTCTTCTCATTGTGTACAAACAGAGCATCGTGCGCCCTGGAGCCTTTAAATCGCCCTGCAGCTGTGTGCTGACCAGAGAAGACCAGAGGGACATAGCAACAACAAGCTTCCTCTAAAATTACACCAAGACTTTTCCCAACAAAACTCCACCAGAACCAACTGAAGGATGGATCCCATCAGACGCAGAGAGTCGGTTTGCAGGAGTCTCTTTGGCCCGGTGGACCACGACCAGCTGCGCCGGGACTTGAAGCAGAAGCTGAAGGAGATAAGTGAGCAGGACAGCCGCCGCTGGAACTTTAACTTCCAGACTGAAACGCCGCTGCCTGGCAGGTTTCAGTGGGAGGAACTACCCGCAGACTGCGCTGCTGCACTTTATCAGGAGTGCGCACAGCCCAAGGAGGGTGTCTGCTCTTCAAACACCGAGGATGATGACCGGCTGAGCGACCGTGAGGAGAGCGCAGGGACCGACCAGGAGAACTGCTCCAGCATCTTCAACACACACAAGTGTCCCGCTGAAGTGACGCCAGTCCGGAGGAAGAGGACGCTCTCTAAACCGGCAGCCAAGCCCAGAAACAACGCACAAATTACAGGTGAGAAGTCTTGCAGATCCGCAACGTGTTTGATCCTGTGACCCATGGTTATTCAATTATAGCAACAGAGTATTAACATTATTCTTTCTTATTGCTTTTTTTTTTTTTTTTTGGCAGATTTTTTCGCGAAGAGAAGAAGGACGACAGAAACAAAGAGTATCCTGAATCCCTTTCACACAAGTTCCAGTGAAGCACCTCTGTGCAAAACAATAAGATGAACATGCTACTAAAAATGGACTATTTCCACATGGATTGGATGGATTGAACCAAGGCCTACTCAGTGTACCAAAGGATTTCATTTTATCTTATTATTTTATTTTATTTTATTATATATTTTATTCTTTATTAATTTGGGTGAAATTATACCACCCTGTGTTATTTATCTTATTTATGGACTTTTATTTAATTTCGTTGCATTGTGTCATTGATAATGTCACAAATATGTTTGTTTGGATGTGTTTTTTATTTAATTTTTATCAGTATTATTTTTATGTGAGATCATTTGATCATTCGAAGACTGAATCAATTTTTGTTTCCATATGTTTCATCTCTTTGTCAGTCTTGGTGAATTTCTGTATGAGCTGTTTCTGTTAACTATATAGAAAAGCACTATTTTGTCCTTGTCCTGTTTGCCTAAATCAACTGAGATGCAGATCAAAAAGATTGTAAAGCCTACGATTATTGTAATTTCAATAAACTGTTTTATCCATTGTACTTCTGATTGAGTGATTTCTGCTGCCTGCTTGAGGAACACTGACAAAAACACAACACTCCATCGTCCAAATTAATTTATTGATAGATGCTAATTAAATCATTTTGCATTCACTGCTTCAAACTGGTGTATTTAGTCATGTAGAACATCCACAGCATCTTAATATTGTTCCCTATCTTGAGTAAAATGGGACAAAATAGCTCAGAAGCACATCAGTTCTCCAACCAGTGCCTCACAAATCTAATTTCTTACTTGTCTAAAATCTTTGGAAGATATCTTTGCACTGCTCAGAATCTAAGCTTCCATCCTTGCTTGTATATGCTGAACAGAGCAACAGTTTCTTCCTAAAATGTTCAGAGTTTTAACTGCAGTTCCAGGTATTTAAAGTACTATGGCCTCGTCATGAGAGCGACTAACACTTTAGTGTTTTAAGTTATTCATATTTAAAAGGTGCTGCTGTGATAACTTACTGGGATAAAAAAACCAGACCCTGGAGTTCTATAATTACAGCCATTTTTGAACAGAATTTCAAATGATTACATTTTCAATATGACTGCAGTCTTATGAGAGAGTATATCTCCGGTTTTGTGCTGACTTTGTGGCAGCCATAGATGAGTAAACTAATAATAAATGTCCCTCTCAAGTCATAGAAAAATGTTGCAAGTTTGGCAATCGAAAGAAGAAAAAGGTTTTGGAGTAATTGCATTTTCTGGGTTGTATTATGAGATATTCCATAATCACAATTATAAGGACTGTGCTGTCAGGCTTAAAATTATATCCGTTAATATGAGCTGGAACTGCCAAATTAGCCCATTAGAGAGGCCAAATCCCGCAGGAAGCGTATTCACTCCCACAGCGTTGGGGTTTCAGCTCTAAAGAATTTCAAGAGGCCATCTGGACGCAGAGCAGGACAATGGCCACAAAGAAGAGTGTGCCATCTATTTCACCTGCAAATCAGCCTTTAGAACTCTTCGACCCCCCAGGTCTCTCCTCAACTTTTCTCTTTTGAGTCTGTCCCTTTTCATAGTCAAAGCAGCTATTATCATTGACATGTGCCCAACCCAATCCTACTTCTGTTTATTCTTACTTTGGCCCATGTTTACTTGTATGCTACAGGAGCAAAGGGACTGTGTTTGAGCATACAAGGAAGAGCAAACATTAGATTTACATTTTTAAAAGCCTTAATGCCAAATATGAAGTGTGTTATTTCTGCATTAAGAACAGATGATCTTGGCTTCTGTTCCAGAGGACTTATGTCTAGATTACCAGTCAAGAAATCAATAATCAAACTATCCCATGGGTCCAGAGAGTCCTGTGGGCTCCCAATTTCCCCACCCACTACCTTAATTAAATCCTCTCAAAGATGTAAATTACAAGCTGCTCAGTACATCATCAGTGAATGAAGCTTTCACAAACAGTAATGCAGTGATTGTATCAATTCATATTGCAAATTATAAATGTACCTTCATGTTGACAGAAACATTAAAATAAAACCTATGCTGTAAATCATATTACTCAGGAATGGAAACTCTATTAATCTTCTGGTCAGGCCTTGATCAAATTGTCCAAATTAAAAGAAGCTTAATTAGAAAACTGCGAGGAAGGCATACATTAGGACTTGCAAATCCAAAACAGAGCTACCTTTTTTTAATCTGATGCATTGGCCATCTAGGAGGTATTTAGAAATACACAGATTTGAAACTTTAAAATGAAACCCACCAGAAATCATTAAGAATATATGCATGTTTAGCTTTATACATTTAAATGTGAAGATTTAGCAGATGGGGCTTCTTAAATTGTTGCTTTAGATGCAAACTTACCAAAGCAGTTATTCAGGTAAATGGCAATTAGTTTTGCTGTTTTGGACGGACTGATCCACTATATTGTTTGAGTGTTTATGACTGTTTTTTTTTTTTTTTTTTTTTTTTTTTTACGTCCTCCCCTAAAACCCCAAATAACACTAATTACAACCTTTTAAAACCTCCAAAACTCTCCCCTCACCCACCTCCATGTCAGCACAAAGGCCAACAACCCTCAGCACACTTTAGGGAGGGTGGGGCCCATTGTTGTGGACACCAGAGGCAGATGGTCACTTGGGCCTTTTCTCCACATGGCCACTTGTGTGAAGGAATGCCTGGACACCCCATGGATGGCCAGCGGGGAAAAGGTCACCATCTGCTGCCCAAAGGTCAGCTATGTAAAGAACACGGTTTTAGCTATGCTTTTGGCTATTTCAATAAGTCAGTGAGGACACAACCCCCACCTCACAACAATAAAGGAAATTCTGCTGCCAATGCAAGTGAGACGTGCTTATTAAGGAAACAGTAACTTAAAGGAATCTCTTACATAAACTCAAAAGTGAAACATCCATTTTATTCATGACTAAAGAGAAAAAAAGCTGTAAAAATATTTTTTTATGTAAAAGCTGAACCTTCCTTCCTTCCTTCTTTCCTTCCTGTCAAACCACCTCTGGTAAAAGAATAAAAGAAGTCACTGAAACTGAAATATTTAGCTCATTTGTTTTAGTTTTAGATTCCCCCTAAGGCACCAGACACAACACATAGACACTTGGTTATAATTACCACAATCTTTTATTGCTAGAGAAGAATATTTAATATGTTATTATATAATAGGATTAAAATAGGGAAAACAGCATTTGATTAAACAGAAACTTTCAAGTGAATTGTCGTAATGTAAGGCTTAAGAAAGCTTCTCAGTGGCGAGCATGAAGCCAAAAAAGTAACTTTACTGCTGCAAATAAATTATCTGGATGAATACATACTGCGCATGCTCTATGGGCCACAGCGGCCAATTAAAGGATGCACACTAGAGACTTCTGCTGGCTAACCGGCTATATTCCAGTTTAGCCCTCCATTTACTTGAATGGGGATAAATAATTGAATCTTGCATATCTTACAGTGCCTTGGTCAACATACATTCTTTTAATGGTGGGGGAAACCAGAGAAAAAACCCACGCAGGACCCTCTTGCTGTGAAGCTACAGTGCGCCACCATGCTCCCTCCTGAGCCACTGTGGTGCCTAGTTTCTTGTTTTGGCCTAATTATTAGACCAAACAAAATACCAAACTTTCAAAAGTATTCAGCAATGTGATTATTTTATAAAGTCATAGGCAGTGGGTGGGATCAGTCACATTATTTATAAAAATGTTTGCTATAATCTTGGAGGTAAAAATGTGTTTCTACTTGCTGTGGGCAGATACCAAGAGAAAGGCAGCAAGATCTCTGAACATGGCACATAAGCAAAATGATGATCAGTTACCAAAATTCAACACAGCGTGACATCAACTTCACCTTCCCTTTAAGTTAAACCCTCATTTAGTTATAGTTAAAGCTAACTGCATTACCATCATCACATCAGACACAGAGTTGAAATAATTAACAGTTTTATTGAAAGCAGCATTTGATTGAAGTAGAACTTTCTACTCTCTAAATAATGAAATAAGGCCTCTCCCCGAAGGTGAATGCAAATAAATGTACTTTAATTTTAAAAGAATACAGGATATTAAATCACAGTACATGATGCCGTGGCTGTGGCAATGTCTTTGGCATTAACCTGTATATAGTTCAAGTAATATTTAAAAAAGGCAACTAAGAATCCTACAGAGACTTTGCACTGTAAGGTTATAAAACAGTTTGGCAACAAATTGAAGTTATAATGCCTTAATTTTATGTCTCTTTAGGCTCATCATTCTACCCGCCCTCAAAAAATCACTTTCATCTGCCTTTGGATATCCAAATGCAAGGGAATAATGTAAAGTATGTACCAACAAATTGTGCTTTTTCGGCTTTCTTGTCCATTTGCACTAGTTTGTTTTAGATTACTTTCAATGTGTCGTTTTTTCTGTTTGTCTGACTATATTTATCAAACCCAATCACCTGAATTATTTTACTTGATATGAGTCTGTTGTTTTGGCTTCCCAGTAGTCTGAGATCTCTGCGACACATAATTGCAATAAGTGCCAAGGCACTTAGAGCTCAAAGATGACCAAAACAAAGTTACTGCAATTAAGCTGGTATTCAAAGTCTATTTTGTAGTTACTGCAAAAAATCTCTTTTCACAGAAATGTTACATTTCTTTGGCAAAATATAATTTAATATAGTAAAACAGAATTCAGATTGAGGTCTTAAAGAATACATTTAGTTACAAAAGTGAAATAGGATTAAAATGGTGAAAAGAGCATTTGATTAAAGTGAAACTTTTTTAGTTTTAAAATGTAAGGCCTCTCTCCGAAGATGAATGCAATTTGTTATTTGACAAGAATATTGGATATTGAATCACAGCACATTATATGCCGTGGCAGTGGCAATGTCGTTGACATTAACCTTAATTTCAGTATCACGTATAAGGCAAATAGTGTATCTATCAGATAGATAGATAGATAGATAGATAGATAGATAGATAGATAGAAATTTTCAGCAATTTTCAGCAGTTCTCATCCTGACTGGCTGTGGTGCTAAGGGGAGGGTTGGGGAAGACCGCGGTGCTGGCGGCGTTGGAGGAGAAGGATGAAGGTGATGAAGATAGCTGGTCGTAGCTTGGCAGGCTGTCCTGGCTGGGGACGACATTAAAGACCCGTCCAACCCGTGGTCTCTGCCTGCCTCCACCTTCACCCTCGCCAACGTCCCTCTGGTCCAGCAGGAAGGCCAGGGATTCTGCAACACGGTTCAGCGTCTGGTCCATGTGTGTTATCTGTGAGAGTTGAATTCAATATTGACAAACGAAAACAAAATAACAGACTGGCTCGGATTTGGAGTCATTACTTCTGGTCTGCACAACCATTATTATGCTTTTGACTCATTCAAATTAAATCAAGTACTTGAGGATAATTAGTGAGTTCAAACGAATGATAATGTTACAATTATGTCCTTCATGTAATTTAATTACCCTGTGTGTGACGAAAACCATTATAGTATTAACCTTCATTATGAAAATGATTTTACTGCTGTATTGTGCATAGTCTATAATTACATAACATCAAACAAAATTATATTTCAAGAATAGAAATTTGTAAAAACATATTAATTGCAAATTGGTTCAAAGAAAGTTTTTTTCCCCATTTGATAACAAATAAAACTGAACTTCCTTTCTTGCCAAGAAATTAATTTTGTTTGGTTGGTTGCAAGGCTGGAATGTAAGTCACACTCGGTGAAGGAGTTGGGGAGATTCTGATTCAACTTTTTTTAGTTTTTGTGTTCTGTTTTGACACATCTTAAAAAGAAATTAAAGAAACAATGTCATGGTTTCTCTTTTTGTGCTGCAGGACTGGCACAAGCTGTTCAAAGTCTTATATTTGAATCAACACCACACATGTGGCCACATATCTATGCACAGATATTTCATATCACAGCAGATAAAGCCAGTTGAACCTTTGTTGCATTATCCAAAACAACCACGGTAAGTTCAAATTATGAATACAAGACAAACATGGTCATGTAAATCTGTGACGTTGACAAACAAAAAAATATGATCTGAAACAATAAAAGGCAGGGGAATATCACTAAAGTTTTCTAGTGAAGTTGCACAAATCTCACCTTGTCCTCCATCCTGTTGAGTCTGGATCCGATAGAGTTGTTGCCTTTGTCTCTGGCTCGGTCTTCAGAGAAAGACAATAGTCAAACAAATGATAAGACAGGAGGATTAGGGCTATGGTTTCTTCCATAGTTACTGTACTGTATTTTGAGAGAGCAGTGGAGTGATTAATTACCTGAGCCTGTCTGGAACAAAGTTATCTTCCCTAAAGACTGGTCCAGTCTGAGTGAAACAATGGAAGGCTCAAGTCAGAAGAATACACATGTACACACTGTTTCGGTATTTGCTCTGTCACACCCACTATTACCTTGCTTTCATGATTTTTTTTTGTCATGCTTGCAAAAAACATCCTCTACCATTTGTCTGACCAATCGAATTCATATAAAACCCTCCCTGTTTAATTGGTTACAAAACAATGTCGGTTTATGACCTACATAAGCAAATGAGAATATCAGGGAGGCTATTTCTATGGGTATTCTAAATGCCTGTCACCGGGTCAGATTCAGTCAGATTCCCCTCAAAATCAGGCGAAATCATTGAGCCGGACAGGAAGAGCCTATGTCTACATTCGCAGTGAGTAGTAGGTTAGCCAGTTAAAAGGGAGCAGGAGGAGATTTTTCTTCACAGAATTATTTTTTGTGGTGTGATGACCCTCTGAGCAGGTTTCTCCCTCAGAGCCTGGTGGGTGGAGTCTGGTCATCAGCAAGATTCAGTTCACTTGGTCTGGTGGCTAGACTATATAGGCTGGAGTCAATCAGCCGGTCTCGCTCTCTCCCTTGGGTTTCACCCTGTTTGGTTTGGTTGAATTTGTCTTTAGCCTCATTTCTCTTTTAGTTATATAGAATAAACTTATTTTTAGTTACAACTCATGTGTTCTCCCCTTCTTTGTCCAGCCTTGAGCCGGGTTGTGACAGTGGTTACGGGCTGATACTGGGGCAGGATCTGCAAAGGGACAGTCATAGAGCTCAGGCAAGGCCACCTTGATTGGTCATTCAACAGATGGAGAGAATTTCAGATTTGAAAGGATTTCAAAACCAAACATTGATCAGCACTCTTCCTCCTATACAATTTTCTAATATGTCTCTTTTATTTATGAAATACATTGCGAGACGTGGAATGGAGAGACAGGTCACGGTGAATAATACTGTAATACCAATTGCTTATAATGTATTTATGTTTTTGGCCTTGCTCCTGAAATATATCTTGCTGTTAGCCTATACTATATAGCAACTGAATCAGTTAGTTGGAGGCTTACATCTTGTAACCTAGGTTTATGAACAGTAAAACAAAGTAAGTTATTAATCTTATAGCCGCAAATAGATACATGACCTCATCGCTATGTTAAAAGCCTTTCTGGTGGTGTACACTACATGTCACACACATTCATACACTGATATGAGGCTCATCAGAACAGAAACTCATTCATTCACACACTGATGGCACAGCATCGGGAGCAATTTGGGGTTCAGTGTCTTGCTCAAGGACACTTCAAGATGTGTAGGAGGAGCCGGGGATCGGACCGCCAACCTTCTGATTGGTGAACGATGCACACTACCTCCTGAGCCCCAGCCACCCCTATATGTCCTGCAAACAGCTGTATTTAAAAAAGTATAAATACATTGTGCGTTTCTTTCCCTTGCTTCCAAACAAATGCTAGCTGGATCGAGATCTTTACGACACAAGACGGTGAAAACACTGCCGCTTTTGTCCACAGGGGGCGCCAGAATCAACACAAAATGAAAGTTCCTTGTAATTGCTTTAAGCCATTTACCTTCTCTGCAGCTCCTTGATTCGCACCATGAGGTGCAGGTGACCCTGGGAGTATTGCTCAATAACATCTCGCACATCATATGGCTTACGAGCTTGCTACAAAGGAATATTTAGAACAGTTACATCAAAGACATTTTAACTCATTACTTGCAGTATCTGTCTTGCTTGAGCTTTGTTTTTGTTTTGGAAAATGATGTTGTTATGGGACATTACATTTTTACAAGTATTGCAAAGGCAGTGTTTCATGTTGGTTACGGTTTGGTATGTATATGTTGAAAAAGTTAGTAGCTATAAAATAGCATCATGCTTACTTGAAAATTTCTCTTGGACACAAAATAACGCATTCTCTGGATCACCCGGATGGCTTTTCGGTGTGACTCTGTCAATCTGTGTAAAAGAATGTAGAAGAAATTACTGTAAAAATAGCTATTTTTTAAAAACAGAGAGTAACCCTGTAAAACTTTAACATGTAGGTTAGTTTTCTTAAAACACAGCACAGATTTGCAGATTTGATTAATTTTTCCTTTATGAAAACCGGTATCAATGCGAAACTATGAAAATATGGTTGACCATGGCCTTTATACCAAAACTCAATTTTATTTTATTTTCCAATTTATGGGAAAATATTCAGTGCAGCCCAGTTTCATAATTGGTCTTCAGTCTACATCATATCTTGTAGACTGTGTCTTTCCTTTGAATGTGATCAAGGTGAGCTATAGAAAGAACAAAAGATGGATGATTTTTGGCATCTTTTTTTTGGCTCTGAAAACCACTAATAAAAAGCCCAGAGTGACTGTAGTGCATTTAGCCTCCACTATTATGTTGTGGGAATTATTGTGGGAGCTATTACTCACCAGGGTTCATTACCCTGGAAGAGCAGTGAATGAGTCTGTGAGGGGGAGAGTAGTGAGTTCTTTGTCGAGTCCAGTTTTGTGAAAGACTAGAGGAACAAGGTCAGCGTGTGTCTCATAATGTGTTTTTCACAGCCAGTGCAATGGACTGATTCTCAGATAAAGCTAATGACAGATACAGTACATAAACAAATCACAAAAAACAAGTACTTTTTAAATATAAATAAAGATAGATAAAGATAAAGATTGTACAGTAATGATATTTAATATGTAATGCATATATACAGGGTGTGTTTAAGAGTCAGTGTCACATCTTATTTTGTGAAATGAAGCATAAAAACTTGTGGTTTTAGAATTATGTTCCAGACTACTTCTTCAATTCTTCTTCCAGGAAGTCCTTAAATCCAGTTTATGCTTAGGAAAGCTCATATTAAATAGTTAGTATTTCGATCATCTCACATGACTCTTGGCAAGAACATCATTACTGAAATGTTACACTATTCCTTTTAAGATCTTTATTATCAAATCCTGTGTATGGATGCACCGACATTTAATCATGAGATCAGTGTTACTGTGTTGGACAACATGTTGACTGTCTTCTTTAGTCTTTTTTTAATAACACAGTGTGTCGTGATGACTCCTCTTTGTTTAGAACAAAACGTTGGGTTTAATCGAAGGATTATACCTCAGAAGGGTCCGAAGCCATGTTTTTATAAATGTTAAGAGATACCTAGGTGCTGTTTAATATAAATTTTTTCATTGCTCAACATTGCCGTTATTTAACTGTTCAGGAAGTGACTGCGTTTATGATCAGATTTCAGGGTAACACTTAACCATAATCAAGTCACTTTTTTCAGAAATAAAGTAGTAAGCCCTAACCTCTTCAGCAATTACCAAATAGGTCCTGGCCTGTTGTAAATTGCATTATTCATGTTTCATCAAAATTGTGCTTCAGTGTATTCCCGGCCTTAATCAAAGAAAAGTACTTTGCCTTGGCTCAATGCCCCCTGAGTGCATGAATGTAACAGTTTTTGCATCTTATTTTTTCTTTGGTCCAACTGCTTCATGAAATATCAACAAATACAAAATAAGAAACATGAAATGTTTTAAAGAGGAACTTTTACCCCCCACCTACCTAACAGCTACAATTCAAACTCTTTTAGTTTCACTTTAAACAACATGGCTGCAGTGTCACTAGAGGTGTAATTTTTGTTTGTTTGTAACAAATGTCTGACAGTTTGGTTAAAGTTCTCAATACCTCAATCATCTTCAATTTACCAAAACATACTGGACTGCGATGTCAATACAAAGGCAGCAGAAATATGAGTTTGAGCTATTCCACATCAAGAGTCTATGCTGCAGCTTAGATTTGTAACAATGACTCAACTAAACATTTTTCGACTGCTTTTCGACAGATTGAATTTCAAATGGACAATTTGCAATACAATCTGTAATTTAGCTTAAAATCGAAGACTTTCCACAAATATTTGACAAACCTACTAAAAAGAAACACATTTTTCCAGCTTTTTCAACAAGGCGTTCTCTCGTCACAGATAAAACAAGCAGTAGTATCTCATAATGGCTCAATTTAGCATGGGATTTGATGTGGCATTGCTCTATGAGAACAGCTGGTTAGGTATTTTGGAGTCAGCAGAGCACAGAGTGATCTTTGCCAACAATGCTGCTGCAAGCAATTCCCACTCTGCATCATTACCCCACCATTTAGAAAGGAAGTCCCACGGGTCAAAACTGTCGCTCCATTTGTTTCACTTACTGTGCACTTACATTATGCTGCAGTTACTTAACACTCATTTCCTCATATCAGTCTCAGTCTCTCACTGTGCAAGAGCCTCAGCAAACACAAGTGCTTTTCCCTAATAGAGAATCATTACTGAGCATAGAAAGGAGCGCTCTGGGGTTTGACATATTACAAAGGTTAATTACAAATAGCAAAAAATACATGCAAACGTTCTCTGATATGCTCATTAAAATACACTCGCTCATAAGCACAGCATCAATGCAATGGCATTGCAGTGCAGTGGTAGTGAACTCACTGTGACACTGAGGTGGCAGGAGTCAGTTCACTGTCTCGCTCTGGCTCCAGCTCCAGGTCATCTGCAAAGCTACAGTTCCTCTGGAGGGGGCCGGGGGAGTGGACATCCAAAAGGCCAGGGTTTTTTTTCACTACATGTTCACACACAAATGCAAATGCAAACACACACACATTAGATTTTAGTTATAGATATATCTGTGCATCCAGAACATTCAGTGATGCTGCTGCCTTAGTTTTGCTGCTTCTGTTCGGTTTGGTGATTTACGGTGTAATTTATTTAATTGCTCTCTTTTGATCTCTTTTTGATCTCTCTTGCTGCACCAATGCTGTGTATCCTACACTGCCCAACACGAAAAGAGAAGCAATCTTGCCTATATATTAAATTAGCTTGCTAAGCTGAAAGTCACAGCCACAGTAAATGGCTGAAATAAAGAAAAAATATATGCTAAAATGCTAAGCAGCCTCTCAAAATCCCTAATGCTTTTGGGAATGCTTCTTTATTGTGGGGAATATTATCACCTTGTGTGACTAGTTAGCCTGCATAAACATTATTCTGTTTTAGATAATGACAGAGCTGCAACTTTCAGATGGGAACACGAGTTTGCAGACACATTAATTTGGCTTACAATGGGAAAAGGTGAAGTTGAGCTTCATTTGGACAAACAAGTAAGACTGATGGTTGATATTATGTGATTCTCAAATGTCACATGTTAATGGTTGCCTGCAATTTGTGTTTTTGTCACAGAACACAAGCCCTAAGAGGAAAGGTTAACTGCCTACTTGTGTTTTTGCTGCTGGGCTGCCTTATTCTTATTCCATGGAGAGCTATGTATAACACTGCAATCCCAAAATGATTTTGTAAAGAGATGTGCCCACTGCAAAGATGACAGAGTTGTTATGGAAGACTGAGTGGAAACTTGTTAATTATTTGAATCTGCAGATGCAGTGTTCTGAAACTGCACCAGTTGGAGAAGTGTGATACAACTGGTCTAATTCTTAACGTGTGAAAATAAAAACATGGTGTGAAACACATCTGTTTTAAATGGAGTTTGAATGAAATGGACTTAATTGGTGCTGGTGTGACATGACGAGCCATGACAAGCTGACGGATATTCCTCAAATAACAGGCAACAGAGAACTGCTTGTCAGCTTACATGATACAGATCAAATAAACAGATCAACCCTTAAGTCCTCCTAGCAACAGCACTTGATATATCAATATACTAATAGCTAACTCTACACCCAACCCATAGGATACAACTATTTACCTCTGGACTGACAAAGCAACATAAAAACACTCATATCAACATATGGCATTACCTGGAGGTGGTGAGCTGAACTGAAGGGAAGATAAAGACGTCCAGGACTGCTGGAGATCTGAAGCACACATGAAGAGAAAACAAACACAATCAATATTTACCACAGAGTTAAAAAAAAAAAAAAAAAAAAAAAGGCCAACAATAACAATAATGATGCTAGTCAAAAACTGTGGTGCTAAAAATGCAATATTATATATTTTATCACTCATAGTTAAGCAAACAACTGAACATTTCATAACAGGATCATGAGCTGATTCAAAGAAATCATGCTGTTAGAGTAAATGAGAGGGTAAAAAGGAAACTGTTAAAATGGACCATAAGAGAGGACAGCGAGTGTACTGAGGACGTGTGCAGGATGAGGACACTAACAGCAGCTCACCACATCCTCTCAAAGTGTGGGATCCTGCTAAACCAGGTACACAGACAAAACATTGAGAGGAGAAAAAAGACACAAGCAAGGAAACAGGCATTTAAATTGGATGAAAGAAGCAGATTTAAAGACAGACATAAAAAAGAAGGCAGAAGCCCAGGAGACATTCACACACACACACACACACACACACACACACACACACACACACACACACACACACACACACACACAAATATATATATATATATATATATACACACACATACGACTATCGAGAATGACTATTTATGATTGTATCCACGTTAGGTAGTCTAATCTGTTCATTAACTACCAGTCAAAATCTCAACAATGTGAAGTATAGATAGCTAAATAAACTGATGAATACAAACTGAAAGGACTAAACACGAACAGTTATGTATTCTGTAAAATCCATTCAGGAGCAGCTCAGCTCTTGAGCCACCGTTGGTGTGTGTATTCAGTCAATACAAACTCACACCAGATGGCAATGTGGCAATTTATTTAAATGATTCATACTTAAAAGCAGCATGCCGTAGATGTTAGATGTGCAGTACGGCCTGTAGAATCTATTTATCTTCTGATTTTCACCGAACATGAAGCAAACAGACACACATACATCTTTACAACCGGGCAAATTAAATTCTGCTGTTGCACTGAGGACTGAGTGCAAAGCAAAAACATTTGCACAGTGACATGCTGGTGGCGCAATGCAGTCACGCATCTAGGCAGATTTTCAGGTTACCAGCTGGTGTAAAAGAAAAAGGTTGTATAACCAAGCACAACAAAGAGTATGATCCAAGTAGATGTTTACATTAATAGACATGCTAAAAGTGCCCACATTTATCTCCTGGGGAGGACAGACTGTCCTCTTCATTATCTCATTTTGTTCATCAACATTCATCCAGTAATGCCCTCCATGCAGCACTGATAATAGGGATGATTCATTTCAGTCATACTAATATTTTCAAAAGATAGGGTTTACAAATAAAAGGAAAATTATTAAATGAGGAGAAAACATTAAGGGACTTAATCAAGGATGAAATGAATAAACATGGAAAATGAAATGATTGAAAAAAATGAATGAGGTAATTTCAAAGATGATTTTAAATGAGTTTGTCTGTTAACTCTGGAAAAGTATTGAGGATCTATCTATCTATCTATCTATCTATCTATCTATCTATCTATCTATCTATCTATCTATCTATCTATCTATCTATCTATCTCTGTCTGTATGTTTTAATCACATCTTTATCAATAGAGGACGGTGCATTTATAAGATGAATTGTGTGTGATGATGTTATATAATGAGTGACATACAAGGCCCACATAACACAAATAACTAACAAATAAATAATATACATTTTCTGTCATTGTTTAAAGGGTTTGAGACATCTGTTGGTAGGTAAGTGGAAAGACTTGCTTGCTTTATTGCCGTCCACACACATCTTGCTGCTCTTTGCACAAACAAATAGTATATAGAGCTGTGCTTTGAGCGAAATGCTAGCATCAGCATGCTAACATTCTCATCCAATGGATGTTCATATATCACCAAAGTCAGAAGGATTCACAGTGGGATTTATCTTCTGGGACCATGGATTTTTGTACATTTTATGGTAATCCATCTAATATTTGTGGAAATATTGCAGTGTGGACCAAAGACAGATAGACATGGCCATCCTTAAAGCGACGGCACTAGCCTGGATAAAAACTAGATTCTGTCAAACCATGTGTAGGCAACTGCATGCGGCTCTTTAGCCCCCTTCCAGTGGCTCCCTGTGGCTTTGACAGGAAATTATATGGAAATTAACAGGGTTTTTTTGTATCACTGTTGTAGGTCTAAAGTACATTCTCCTTTGGAAAAAGTGTATCCATTACACACAACAACAATTTAATGTTTCATCAACTAAACTGTGCGTCATACGTTGCATCCTGGCCTGGCAGCCCTTCCTCTATATTTTATAAAAATGACATTTATTAACCTCTCCTGCCGTTCCCCACCTGCCCTGTAGTTGTCCTCAGTGTGTTCCCGCCAATCCCAGTCCCATCACTCACATTCCCTCATTATCCCTGTCCTGCATATATACCAGCATTCGTTCCCTATAGTCGTTTGCCAGATTGTCTAATGTCCTACCCAGTCCTAGCTTTACAGCCTTCATTTATTTTTCTTGCCTGCCTGCCTGCCTGCCCGCCCCTCGCCTGCTTTGTTTGCTGACTGATTACCTGTTGCCGGACTCTGCCTTGAACTTCTTACCAAGTAAACGATTGACTGCTTTCAACTGCTCTGCCTCTGAGTGCTGCTTTTGAGTTGACATCTCTGTGTGCAGAACCGTTACAGCACTGAAGGCAAAGACATTTGCAAAATGAAAGTCAACTGAGATTTTGTTACATTTTGTTTTTCCTTCAACCAATACTAAATCACTAATGCGGCTAATTGCAGCTAAACTAATTTAAAATAAATTGACAGAGACATGTGGAGTGCAGCACAAAGACAACCTTAAATGACACTGAAGGGATACAGTGTGAGGTTTGAATTGCTTCTTTATATGAATCTCAGCTCTCCACTATTGATCCATCAGCGCTGTATGTTGTGTGAACTTTTGTAAGTTCAGCAGTTCACTACTGGAGTTCATACTCATCAATACAACCTCACATTTTATTGTTGCAATGTGCTCATCAATCATTAATGTTTGGACTTTGTTCTTTCCCCTTCCTGTGGCTGCAACTGGAGTTAAAATCAAACATTTTCTTTTTACTGGATCATCACTGAATGTGTGATTTCAGCCAGTGCAGAATTAGTAATTTATTTTCTATACATTTATGCATCTTGAGTGACATTGTGAGTGTTTATTCTGATTTTAATTAAACCCTTTAAATGACTTCAGATACTCATTAACCGGTGTAATACCTACCATTCCACAGTGTAATTCTTAAATATGTTCTGTTGTAAACAAGATTTTTCACACTGATTAAAGTGAACTGGAACCTAGTGCACCAGAGATAAGCATACTGTACAGTCCCGTTTTTAGTACCTGTGCCCACAGTGCTGTAAACATCTGAACTCAGCTCCCTCCCACTGTCAAATACAGAGTCGTAGGTGATGCTGGGAATTGTGGGAGAAGTTGGACCGTTGTCCTTGTCAGTGCTCTTCAACTTCCTCCTTATCTTCACCTGCTCAAGAAATACAAACATCTCAGCTCAACAAAGTGTTCCTGTGGAGGAACATAAGTATTTGACACCTGAGTGACACAACAGCAAAACCGTGTTTACGTTTTCAACATAGGGTGACATTGTGGAAAAATATGAAAATAACTGTGGTTTTTTCAAAAATGCAGACATGTCTACTTATCAGCACTTTGTAAACACGGCCAAACTATTTCCACTTTGCAGTAATGACTGTCGGCGGAGTCATCATTAATGTACCTTTTTATTTTTGTTGTCAGATGAATGTATGAACATTGAGTAAAGATTTGATTGAGGGTGTTAATGCAGCAGCACAGAAATTACTGTCAGAGTGTCTGATCAGTAAAATTGCTATTTCATGTTAGTATATTTTACATATTTTATATTGCTGTTACTGTGACATTTCATCACTTGAAGGTGAGGCCCTGCAAAGTCTGGAGCGAACACTTTTGACACATAAACAACATTTTAAAATGTATGCACTAGTGTGGGCATGGTCTAATGCCCAAGTAGCAGTTATATTGAATAATCAATATTAGTATTACATTTCTGCTGGATGTTGTCTAGGATGGATGCCTTTTTTCTACCTTGATTTCTTGTCCATACAAATTTCCCACCAACACAGAAAAAAACTAAAATTATGTTTTAAAACTTCCATTTCAAGTCTTATCAATCAGTCTTGTTTTTAATCCTTCAAATCACCACCACAATACATTGTGGCATAATTATTGCAACATCAAATAATGCAGTGTAGATTATATGGCCCTGGGTCTGTCTTACACTGGATATTTAGTAATAAGAGTTTAAGCCCTTTTGACTGGGATTCATTTAATTTATAAATTACAGCTGAATTAACCGCTACAGAAATGCGCCTCACTTCTAACACACCACAAACTACAGCCTTCAAAATGGCCATAAAGTTGAATCAACATAACCTTCATGAAGGTAGGATTTATGGTATTGCAGAGCTGTTGCTTCATACTGCATTAGTTTTGCCTTGCCTGTACATAATAAACTGGAAACTGAACATAAGAAGCAGTTACAGAGAAATATATAAAATGATTACTAACCGATTTCTTGGGCTTGGGGGTGGACAGAGAGGAGGCGGGGATGTTGGATCTCTTCCTCAAAAACATCTTGAATGTGACAGAATCCAAGTTCTCCACCGCAAAACATCTCCATGATGTCTAGAGGGGCATGAAAATAGCAATATATTGGTTGGACAGGACTAATTTCATGCCAACATGTGTGCCATGCAAGAAAGAAAATAAGGGTTACATGAAAGGATGGTCTCAATAATAAGACTGGGGCTTCAAGACAGTTCAGTCCCCCAGCTGTATTGCGGTTCCGTTTCAGTATTTTCTTTGGTCAAATATAAAATACCTGAATGAGACAGGCAGCTGCAGGGATCTGTCTATTGAAGTGTTTCTGTCTTTGCTTCTGCTGCACCTTCAGGGCAAAGCCTGAACCTAAGATTCCCTGTGAACAACAGCACAGCAAAGGTACTGCAAATTAAGTCAGTGTGAACGACGTAGCAGCAGCATGATACGATATGATATGATCCAAAAGACATAAACACAAAGTTTACCTCAAAATTAAGGAAAAATGTGCTGTTTAATGCTGAGACATTAAGTATATTATTCACTTTGTTCATAGACAGAAATGAATGCAATAAAATGTGAATCACTTGTTAATCGAGTATTTTCTCAGCTTCATTTGTTGGTTACAGTTGCTTAAATGTGAGGGCTTCCTTGCTTCTCTAAATTTCATAGCACTGCAAATTGAAAACCGTTTGAACTCTTAACTATTTTAGACATTTTACACACTTCACTATGGATATTGAACCAAAGAATAATCCAAAATTGATAATGGAAAACAAACTTTATTTGCCTAATCCTAATTCCTTTAAGCACAAAACTGTAAAGTAAAATCACAGTTACTGTTAATCTTGAATGCATATCACAACTCTACAACTCTGAAGTCCTCAGACAGACATTCAGTAACAAAAAGGGATAACATTTAATGTAATCCTGTGAGCTGCAGTCTGTCTTCATTAATAATCTGGCAGGAGAATGTAAAGCCATTGTATGGCTTGTCAAGGTCCTAGCAGCACTTAAGGCATACTATTATGTATAAAGCTCTCAGCACTGTTTAACTATAATCCTTTCCAATCTATGCAGTGGCTGGTGAAACATGTCGGAGCCAGCTTTGTTATGATTTAGTGGTTTACACATAAGCCTAAAATAGGCACTTTATATTTCTTAATACACACTTAAAAGACCAAACTAATTACAAATGTAGTTAAATAGGAATGAATCTGATGGAAAACATTCAATCATTGATTATTTTCCGATTGGTAACATTTGCATGTGATAGGAAACATGAGAGAAGGATTGATAATGATACAGATCCTTGTGAGCACAATGTAAGACTGAAAGATGCCATGGTTCAGCAATTTCTCTGTCCACTTACTGCAGGCAGAGCAAAGAACGAAATGGCAAAGACTGAGAAACAGGACGCAATGGTCTTTCCAATCCAGGTTTGTGGCACTTTGTCTCCATATCCAATGGTAGTCACTGTCACCTTGGAAAAAAACACATGGGAAATAATTCAAGAAGTGTCATTCTGGCAGTTTAAGACTGTAAAAACTAACACTGCTGTTATGAATCAGAATTTGGTTAATAGCTGTTGCCAGAGGAAAAAGAGAAAAAATCAACAGCAAAAACTATCGATAACATTTTTGGTCCATTGCAAAGCTGACTTGTTAACTAAATACTAACTAACGACTGATGGGAATGTCAGTTGTTTTGCAGGTATTGAGTCATTAAGATATGAGCTATGGATGGCTCAGGGTGAAAAAGTGACTGCCTGCTTCGTGCATGCTTCATTTATGCTTCCTGAGTGAAGCATGAATGTTAATTTAATCGTAATCAATATAATAGTTTCTGAGACATTTTACTCCAAACTGAAAATGTGCCCGCAAGAGGAAAAATATTTCAGTCTAGACCAGAAGTTCTCCAACTGCGGGCCCAACTGGTGGAGCATAGAGCCAATGCAGATGCGTTGACCAGGGGGAAAATATGGAGTGCAACAAAATTAAATACATTTTAGGATTTAGGGAAAATAAACAAAAAAGAGTTTGCTGATGCTATTGTGCTGACCTTTATTTCACAAAAAATTAACTTGGATTATTTTTTATTAGTTTTGGCTCCCCTGTCATTGTTAATGATTGCTAAAAATTGTGGCGTGGTGGGGGCGTGAACTTCTTTCAGCTTCTGAAGGGGGGCTTGCCAGAAAAAGTTTGAGAACCACTGGTCTAGACCAAAGTGATGGACCAACTCACTGGCCAAAATTGACATCCCTAGAGCCAGTATTGCTAGTGTTAGCTTATTAAAAGCATTAAAACTAAGTAAGAACACTACAAACACAGCTTCATAAGGAAATTCTTCAAATATAATCTTACTGGTCAGCATCCTTGACATGTAAATGATTTGTTTGGACTTGGACTTGACCCAAAAGACTAAAAAACAGCTCTGGCTGCTTGCGATCAATCCTAGTAGTCTACTGCAGCGCATTAGGTGTATATTTTCCCTGACCCTCCAACCACAACTCTGACCTTTTCACCTATCTGACTCTCTCCATGCACTGAGAGTACCCAGTGCAGAGAGTGAGTATGTGAGAGTGGACCCAAACCCGATAAAACTCACAGTAAATAATGCATAAATGTTGCCAGTAAAGCTTCATTTATATGAGAGAAGTTGTTATGACTCTGCTGTGTGTGTGTACAGTTTTTAATATCAGAGTCCCTGAAGTTTCCAAGAAGCAGAGTGGGTGGTGACTTATTGTCTGAAAATAAAATTTCATCCCGTATTCTCTACACTATTTGTTTTGCTTCTTGTATTAGCGGCCCACTGGATATGCCCAAGGGTTTTCACTCAACTCCTACTGTAACAAGAGTAGCACAGATAAAACAGAGTCTATATTTGACCTTTCACATGCCAAATACTGTTTAAAACAAGACACTGTTTTCTGCAAAATCTTAGTTGGAAAGAAAGTCACTAAGACAACATTTAATCTTTCTTTGAAACTTACAATATAATTAACACTGGGGTAAGAAGCTATTTTTTGGCGCCATTCTGCAAAAAATCCGCAATAACCTCTGAGCATATTGTAATTCAAGTGGTCCGAGAGCGACCTCTGCACTTCCTCTTGGCTTTGTTTTCAAGCTTCAGAAAATCAAGCCAGTGACAGGAGACTTTGGCCAATCACGGGTCATTGTGGAGAGAGGGCGTTTATATTGACTGTTCTACAAATGCAGATGTGTGTACAAGTAAGAATCAATCCTCTCTTCAAGTCTATTTCCCAAAATGTCTAAAAAACAAAACTATTCCTTTAAGAAATTAGTTAATTCAAAATGATGCAACAAAAATACAGTCAAATCAAACCTCATCATATTCCTTGCTATATCAGATGTGTAAAATAAGATAAGATAAGATATTCCTTTATTTATCACACAATAGGGAAATTCCAAAATAAAATAGAAACTGGTCCAGTAAAACACACACACACACACACACACACACACACACACACACACACACACTTACCACTCCCCACCACAGGGCATCAGCATAATTTCCAAACTCCGTGGAGCCACTGCTGTCGACTGCATCTTTCTCTGCCAGGTAGACAAAGTACGAGGAGAAGATCAGGCTCAGAAAGCCAATGTATAAGGTAGTGATCAGCTCCTGAAATAAATATACACATATTTCAAACTCAATAAATAACGAAGGAATCATTACAAGGTACATCATAAGATTATATGACATGACATCTGTGAATCTATATATACTTTCTTACACAATCCCGCCTGATTGCCGCAGTATCAGTTTACCACTTAACTGCCATGTGGCGTCTAGTGTGACTGTGTTTGCTAATAATATGACATATGGATGTGAATATTCATGTAAATGTGCTGTGAATTATGATTAAAATCTTTTTCTGAACATTTTTGCTGTCTCTGCTAGCCTAAGAATTAATGGTGGACTCACTTTAAGCTGAGTAGCTACAGGGGAGGCACCAATACTGATGCGTGCTCATGTACTTGCAATTGTAATCATAAAAATACACCGATACCACTGACATTACTTAACCTCTTGTTTGAGGAAGCATTTGTTACAGTCAGAAAGCGAGTTACATCTCATACAAATAAAACATGCTTTCAAAGTCATTGTACATTGAACTGTAATGGTGTTATTAAGTACTTCAGTACTTGTCAGTACTCGGTATCAGTAAGTACTTGTACTTGTATTTGGTCTGTAAAAAAAGGGTTTTTAACTAGAAATTGACAAAAAAAAAAAAATGGAGTTGACTAAATATGACTAAAACTAACAGATTTTTTATCTCTAATACTAAGCCTAAATCTAAAAATATTTGACAAAATGAACACTACTTCAGTATTTATATAGTAATTCCTCATCTTCAAAGAAGTAAGTATCTTGAAAATAAGTAACACAAGAACATAGTACAAGTACAACTGAGTTTAAACTGAAAGTATGTTCAGTAATAATGATGACTGATTACTGGAAGGTTGTTGATTGAATTCAGATGGGCACTAAATCATTAGAAATTAGTTTGAAACCCAGACAGCTGATCTCTCCTGGTGTATTTAAAATAACTTCCAAGCATCTCATTGCAGATTCAAGCCTGTGATTTGCTCAGGAGGTCTAATTGGGCATGGCTCTTCTCCTGTCTGACAGTAATTGGACTACTGCTTTGTGAAACAGTTCTTCAAGTGAATGTTCTCTTTGCACTCACCTACTACGTGATTTAAAACTGTGTTTAACTACTCAGAGTGCCGGAGCACTTGCAGCACTAAATCGGACTGAATTCCTGATGAGTAAAATTCTTATTCGTGTCTCGGCCCAAAACTGTCACTCCCAGATTTTTCAGAGCAACACAGAGAAACAGCAGCAGATTATTGCAAAAAACGGTGCTTGTTTGCCTTTACATCCTTACATTGCCCTATACAAATAGTACATATGGTCCATTGGTACTCAGCGAGTACTGTCTGTATTTCTTCACATGACTACACTAATTGTTTCTGAATGTTTTGGACATTTCTTGACAGTGAACTTTGGCAGTGAATATGACAGCCTGTAACACCTTCAGCTAACATCCCTGCTTGTAACCTATAAGTGCATGATTCTTGGAAACAGCTTTCAATGCATTCAGGCACATCTTCCTTGAGTCACTACCACAGGATCAGTAAATGTGCTGCTGCTGCTGTGACCTGGAAAACACGTTCAAGAGAAATTCTGCCAGTGAGCGAGCAAGAAGCAACTATGCAAACTGTGTTTACAAGCCACAAGAACTAGAATGGTGTTCAGTTTCATGTGTTTATGTAAGAGGATGGCTGAACAAAATATTCAGGTCTCATGTCATGAAATTACAAAGGAACAAATACTGGAGGTAGTGCACGCTGGTGTCCAGCTGGTTGATGGTAATTTGACCTCACCGTATTAACTGCCTGCTGTATGGCAACACACTTTATTTTCATTGTGCAGAGTTGTTAGGGATGTGTGGGGCCTTAATAGAGCATTTTCTTTCATAAGAACCAAACAAGTAGTGCAAAAAGGAACAAAGGCAGAAAAAAAGAACATGAAAGCACTAAACTCTCACAGATAAGCTCTCTTACCATTTCCCCACTGCCTCCATTTGTGTGAAGGGTTGTGCCATATTAAGGTCCATCCCAAACCAATTAATGTGGAAAAGAATTGGCCACTTAAACCCTCAAATAGCCTACATCACAGCTAACTTGTCATTCTCCACTACTGTGAGTGCAGGGGAAATGCAGATGTTGGATAATGGATTAAATATGAATTTAAATTCCTTGCTACTTTGTAAAATATCATTTTAGGTGTGGTATCTAAGTAGTTTTACATCAGTACATGAGCACCTGATACCCGACACTGTTATTGGTTTGGGTGCATTCCTAGTTTGTTGACCTGGATTGTCGATAAATCTGAGGGGTTCACAAGATGATTAATGGAATGAATAATTATATATTTCTGTCCTTTTTCTAATTTTTGCTTGTTTTGCCTGAAATATTGGGTAATGACACCTCTTCAGGCTTATGAAAGTACATCAAATTGAGCAATCTGAGAAGGGAAAAAAGGGGGAAAACTAGTGGCCTAAACCTTTATTACACTTCCCCTACACTGTCTTTTCATGGTGGGTTCTATAAAACAGAATGTGCAGTTTGATAAGTGTAAAATAAAAGTAACCATTACTTTGTCTCTACCTAAATTTATTTGAGATATTTTATTTTACCCATATGTACCTTTCAACCACTTAATAAAGAATGCATCTATTTTATTGCTTGTGAGAAGCTACTGTACTGCAGGGAAACACAACATAACAACAGCTTAATGAACTATCATGATCTCTCTGTATCCATGGTGACAGATGTTTCCTGGTTATGGCAAAATACCTACCTGATATATTTCATCCTCAAGCTGAGGTGCCCTATATAGTGTGATTTAATGCGGAGTGACACCTCGTAGCTAGCTGGTATAGGAATTGGTTGGAGAAAGAGCTTCAATATCTCCCTGCACCAGCACTCACTTTCTTTACAGCTGAGGTCAGTGGCTGTTACTGGCCAGCCTCAGCCAGAAACAATATGGTCATCAGCCAAGGCCAATACAAGGAAGAACAGCAGGCGGTATTGGATGAACCACATCCCTGACGCTCTGCTCACCTTCATCACTCTCTGTTTTTACAAAGACATCTAAAGACAACTACAGTGGCCACTGGGGATAATCACAGCCACCTCTGTGACTTCAGCTGAATGATACTCTAGAGGGGCTATAGGTATCTCTAGCAGAATAAGCGTATATGACCCTAGCTTACAGCACAGTAACTCTTTTCATCTGGTTCTGCTGAATATTCCTTTTTGCTGTAATATGCATTCCCATGAGTAAAATCTGCATTGTGTAGTAGTGAAACATAATACATGAAGAGGAGAGGCTATAAATCCCCTGACAAAAAGCTCCCACCTTACTAATAATAATCAGAAGCCCTGATGGCTTTGGACCTGAAATGTGCCTCTGAAAACTGTGATTGTGTACCTGCCGATGAATGAAGACAACGGAGCCGAGGAGACGCCAGGTTCCTCCCTGCCGATCCACATGGAGCATTCGCAGGATCTGCAAGAAGCGAATCCCTCTGGAAAATAACAGAAGTGTTTAAATGGTGACACTGTATTCAGACCAAATGCATGTATGCACGTATTTAAACATAAACATACAAATACAAACCAAAAGTATGTGGACATTCAAGACAGAGTATATGTGATTATTCAACATCACATTCCAAACCCACCCTTAATCTGTTGCTGTAAGAGTAAGAGCATAACCTGGGAATCATATAACGTAGTGAAACTCTTACAGAACCCAGTCGAAGAGGAAAAACACATTTTCCATCGAGAAAATCCTCTGCTGTTCTTTGCTCTTCTTTTAATGAATACATACTCTCCAGTTCTAATAAACTGATGCAGCATGCATTGCTTTTGGAGCCGCCGTTGTTTAATAAACAGTATCTAGGTGTGGTGTGGGCGTCTCACCCCCATACATGCCAGTACTTTCTCAAAGGACGCTAATTGGCCCGGTACCACAAACAATATTGAGGTCTGGTAAGATGGATTCTCACATGGTTTTGGAATATTGAGAGTCCAGCTGTCTCGCAAGGTTAGTAACAGTCTTCACTCTTCTGTGAAAGCTTTCCACAATATTTTGGAGCCTGGCTGCAGGATTTGCTCCCATTCAATCACACGAGCATTAGTAAGGTTGGCCACAGATTATTAGGTGGTAAGATCTGGCTCACAGTTGGTATGGGATGGGGTTGAGGTCAGGGCTCCGTGCAGGTCAGATAAGCTCTTCCACACCAAACTGGGAAAACCTTTTCTTTAGGGACCTGGCTTTGTGCACAGGCATTATCATGTTGAAAGAGCCTTCCCTTAACTGTTGCCACAAAGTAAAAAGTATACTATTGTCTAACAATAACTGCTGCTCTAGCAGTAAGATTTCCCTCAATTGGAACTAGGGGGCCCCATAAGTACATAAAGTGTTCACATACTTTTGGTCTTATAGTTTCCACCAGCACATTCACTGTCCCTTACCTTACAGCAGAGGTAGCAAAGACCTGGCCTTTCGATCCCACTGACAGCACAACTACTGACGCAACGACTACAATCAAATCTGTATTGATAGAGAATGAGGGGTTTAAAGTATAAATATCGCAGAGACATGTAGATATTCAATATACACAGGTGCAGCATAACAAGAGTCCTCCATATGAGGTATGTAAAAGTCAAAGAAGAAGGTCCAGATATTAATAAGTGGATGGAAAGTGCTCTATTAAGAAATTATCATTGGTTTTCATTACAAAATTATTCTATAAATCGATACGGGTGAGAGGGGTTACAAATAATATTAATGCTATTATTCATTGCTGCAAATTTAAAGAAGCACCTGGAGGTTCCAATTTTAAGAATAAAAAGCTGAAGGTAGAAAAAAATATTCCAGTGACAGTTTTAATTTCATGCTGAATTTGTCTGAGATATTTCATTTAGGGATGAAGCTCAGGATATGTTACAGATATTGTTTAAATATTGTGTGTGGGTGGGGAGTGAGACGTCTGTGCGTATGTGTACAGATACGTGTGCGTGCGAGGGTTGTGTTCCTACCTATAATAGATATTGGCTTCCTGGCAAAGCGTAGTCGGCCCCAGATGCCAACATATTTACTGCGGCAGCCTGCTGACCAGAGCCGGACAAAATATTCCACACCAAAGAACACCACAAGGACGATCTCCTGTCAGGGAAATGAGGGAAACAGAAAAGACAAATGAGGGTGAAGGACAAAGTGGAAAAAAATAAAAATAAATCGAACATCAGATGTCATTTCAGGTTATTTAGTGCAACAACACAGCTGCTCAGACACTCAGCAAAGAGTGCTTTCAAAGAGATATTGTTGAATTATAGATTACAGAACTGTTCTCCCAACTTCCTTTTTTTTGTTAACTTTAGTTCCTCACACAAACCTGCCGCCGCAATTCATTAAGGGTTATTGATTTTCACTCAACAGATGCACCATTTGTCACTGTTTAATTTGTACCATACCACTGTTTAACTGTTTAATTATTTCAGCCGCGGAATGTACTTTGAGCTGATAGATTAAAAAAGTGATTATGTATCCTGACAACTAGTTTGATTATATTTATCTGTATTTTGTTCACTTCAATGAGCCAAACTTTGGGAAATGCACTTATTTGCTTTCTCCCTAATATTTAACAAAACAGATATCACTATCTTTAACTTTGCACAAAGATTGGAAACAATAGAGAACAGCTTGCCTGGCGCTGTCCAGAGTAGCAAAATCCACCTACCAGCATCTGTAAAGCTCAATTAATAACAATTTATATCTAATTTGTTTAATCCATACAAGAACTGTAACAACTTCACAGTGACGACAACACTTTGATTACCTTCAAACAGAGCTTTGTTCTAAGCTTGCTTCACATTTACCGTACCGCATCCAGATTACTTTCTCATTTTCCTCTTTCTTATTCTCATTTTTTTTTTTTTTATTCAGACTGACAATAACTGAAAGAAGTCAGAACAGCATGTGGCCAATGTTAAACATGAAGCTCATACAATTAAAGCTTCTCAAATAAAGCTGCTATTTCAATTCCATGCAAGTTTCCCCAGTGCTCCTTGAGGACAAATGGATTCAAAAAATCAATTACAGCACACAATTACGCCAACATGTGGAAATTAATGGACTGGTGTGAATGTGATTGCCTACACACGTCTCTTAATCATTGACAAGCATTTGGAAATGAAGCTGTCTGAAAGTAGTCAATAGCCTTTCATAGATTTTCAATGGTGACATGATCATTTTGCAGTGAATGATGGGAGGAACAAATGTGTGGATTCAGGCAGAAGATGTGTTCCATGTTGTACAACAGGAGACATTTACAGCTTGGAATTACTGGAAGTGTTTTTCTTCATCAGAGCCAAAGATTAAAACGTCAGTGAATATAAAATACCATGTCTTGCAAAACAAAAATTGGATTAATAATATGTTAAATTGTGTTCTTGGAAGCAAATATGAAAAATGTTGTATTAATTAATTTATTCTGTGAGGATTTCTACTTCAAGGTTGAAAAGCAAATGGTCTATCCAAAACAGCAATACAGTTACAATCAGGAAGGCAGCAAAAACAGGAATAGAGGAGAATCAAGACAGTTGTTTTTATTTGAGCTTGGAAATTATTTCTCGACCTTGGAAACAGACGACTGTGATATAGTTGAAATACCAGAACAATCAAAAAAGAGAGCATTGAGTTTAGATTGTATTGTATTCACAGATTTTAAATTGCTTACAAGATCATCATCTTCTATTGTCTATTTATCACCCAGTTGGCTACAGAATGTTTTATTGTTGGTCCAGGAGGGGAAAATGGGACTCTCAGTTATTTCTATAAATTAGTCTTTAAAGCATAAAAACAAATTATTTTTGGAATTAGTTTCTATGACTTATATTTGTTGTATGGACATTTAAAATGGACACTATTATTATAATATTGCTATTATTATATTGTTCAGATCTTTTAGAATCAGGGCAATCTTTAAAAGGAAAGAAATTCAATTTATGCCTGCCTAAACCTTGTAATGATTTATAATGAATCCCACAAAGACCAATCCCCATTCTCATCCAACTACTTCTGCCTAACCACTTTGTCTTCCATATCTCTCAGTTCTCACATCCCTCATCCTCCTACTCCACTCCCTTCTTCTCTGCCTCCTCACCTCCTTCTCATTACAGGAACCACAAGGGGAACAATAACACTAGGATATCCCATCTAGTCATTACCCCCACACTGAGTCTCACTTCCTGAGATCCTCTCCACTGCCTCTTTCGACCTAAACCCATCATCGATCGCCATTTGGCCCTTGGTTCATCCCCTCATGCTTGACCCTCATTTCATCCCACCCTTCAGTCTCGACCCCTGTCATCCCTCCTGCCCCAGCCATCATTGAAATCCCTTAACTATAAAGTAATTTGCATTCATAAGAGACTTTGTCTTTGTTGGTAAAACAGTTATGCTGCCAGGCATGGGTAGAATAACTAATTACAACTACTCGCGTTACCGTTTTTGGGTAATTTTATTTGTTGTTTTTCAAGCCTGTAATTTTACTCTTACCTAAGTATGCATTAGACTATGGAATCTACTTTGCTACTTTTAAAATCATAATTCGCTACTGACTAGGTCTACAATTTATATCCAAACCTTTCATCTGCATTTTTATTTTTTTTGCACTGCTAGGGACGTACAGGAGGTAGAAGTGCCGCAAAGCACTCTGAAACGCTGCCCACTGCCCATCTTAACTAATTGGGCTGGTTAGAGTGAGAGTGTGCAGTGCGGTGCGGGGCATGCACCTCCCGATCTACAGAGATAGTTTCTGCGTCTGTTCTATTTTTTCCACATGCTGCAAGCAAATCTGGCACGAAAACACGGATCAGAATAGCGCAGGAGTTGGGAGTCATTTAGGGAATGAAGATTTGCAGAAACAGAAACCAAATGGATACAGATTAGGCCCTTGCCTGGATGACTGTTTACAGTGCATTGGGAGAAATCTATACTAATTACATACATTCTGCGTAGGTTAAAAAACATTTTTTGTATGCTTGACGATATTTTCTACATGGATTCTACATTGTACATCTCCTCTTTTCACTGAATGCCTGGTATTGATACTGCACCAATGGTTAAAAAGTACCCAATACAGTTTTGGATAAGTATACTTTCTACCTTTACTTGATTATTTTTTTAACACCAGTAGCTTTACCTAAAGCTGAGTAATATTTCAGTAATGTAACACTACTTGAGTACAGATTTTCAGTACTCTTTTCCACCACTGCTGCCAGGATTTTGTTGCAAAATGAAATAAAAAAAAAATACTTTTTAATAGTTCACAGCCATTTTTGACCCAAAAAACAAGTTCTTTTGAGAATGTGAATCCTTTGGGCTAACTGCCAAGCATCTGGCCAAACACACTACTACAAACACTGTGAGCCAGTGCTGCATCTCCAAGTAAAGAACAGAGTGGTCTCTGTTAACCTTGAGTGTGCAGGAAGAAAGAAGCAAGACAAAGAAGATGCTTCTGCAATTGGGGAGGAGAGAATGAAAGAGTGGCAGGGTCAGAGCAAATCTCTAAACTAGAAAGCACAAAGTACAAAACAGGCCCTTTGGGATAGAGGGTGGAAAAGATGAATGTTTGAGATTTTGGTAGGTTTAGCAGCGTAGCAAATATTAATTATTCATTATCTGTGTAGAAGAGAAGAATAAGAAGATTAAATATCTCCAGGGGTGAACTTTAGGCTGAAAAACATTTTGCTATAAAATGTATATTTCATGATATTACGGTATTTATTAACAAAATTCACACATTTCTTACTAATTATGGGTCCGACTCACACACAGGAGCCTCTGCAGCAGCCCAAATCTCTATGAATTCAACAATGAACCTGTAGGATTTGAGATTCTGATTCTCCAGCTCATGAAACACCGTGACCATTTTATCCTATTATACCCAGTCCAAGGTGAACTTGTCACATGTGCCATGCTCTAGTCCTCCTTTAAAGAAAATCCTCAAGTCCTTTCTATCCTTTCTTGGGGTTTTCTTTTGTCTGAGCTTGAGTGACTCACCCATCACCCAAACAGTTCCTGTGCTCAGCAGCCAGAGTCTCGGGGTTAAGTTTATCCCATTTACTATTGATTCTAGAGGACGGGCCTTCGTCCTCTTAGGCCAGCGGGACACCCTGAAATTGTTTTTAGAAAAAGAAGCATATGTCGCGTCCCTAAATTGTTTTTTGTGAGGCAGCAGTGAGGTCAATCAACCCATGAAATTGCTTTTCAAACAACAGAAACTGAGGTTTGATATCTACAGTTTTATCAACATCTTCACAATCATAGTGTTGATTGTTATTTCAGCGTCATCTTTAAATTCAAAAATTCAAAAAAACTGTTATAATTAATTTAACATACGTTTACTCTAAAGTTTATTCTGTGCTGTATTAAACAAGGTTATCCGTCATATGTGTCATTTCGAAAAACTATGACAACTCAATGTCTAACTGCATTTTTGTTTAGCATCATTATCCTTTAATTTATTTAAATGAGTTGTTTGACATGTATTTGGAACAAAACTCATCCTTAACGACTTAATATATCAGAATCAGGCCTGTTTGCAGGTGGCAGCCAGCAGAAACAGACAAAACAAAAGTGCGGAGCAGATGGTGAAAGTCAAAGGAAAGATCAGATCCGGAGACAGCAGAGGGAGAAAAGGCTACAGGCGGTATCTACAATGTAAACAGTGCTGTTATAAGATAAAAGGTGCATCTTTCGCTTGAGATTTTAGATTCTTTCAAATCTCAATCACTCCACAAGTATCTTTCAAACACATTCATAGCCCACTGATCGGGATCATTAAAGATAAACAGGGGAGTTTTCTTGTCTAGTTTACATTCAATATTTCTAGCCCGAACACATTATGTGCATGCTTGAGGCCTAGGAAAATACTTGGAAACATATCTGTAAAGCTTTTTTCATGTACTCTGAAAGCTTATGTATATTTACACCAGCTGTCTGTCTCCTTTTATGAAGCATTGCTACCATTAACTGCAAAGACAGATACTGTGTGTGAAACTGCATGTAAGTGAGGGGTACTCATGCTATTATCACTTTCACTTTGTAGATTGGAGTAAATTTGGCTATCTCTGCATCGCAACATTAGACAATTTAACATGCAGGAACACAAGTTGTTTTGTCCGTGGAAGTGCTCTATATAATGTTTTTGGGAGTATACCACAAGCCTTGGAGCTGGTGTTAAAGGCAATCTTCTCTTTTAGTAACTCCCCTTAGCTGTTGCCAGAATCACTTTCAGATTTCAACCTTTCAGTCTTTGATTGCTTCAAACTACATGAGCACAACCAGACTGGGTGTAGCGAAATTCTCACGCACTGGAATAAATTATGTCGGATTCTTGAGTGAAATCAGTTCATTCAAAAAAATCATTGGGATCCACAGAGCAAAAGTAAATCCTCTGTCATGGCCGTATCTAGGCCTGTCGCGATATGCGATAAATCAATTAATCGCACGATAAATAAAATGAGCTCGATAATTTTTTCGGCCGCGATAGTTTCCATTTGCATGCTTGTTTGTTTTCCTCGTCTCTCTCTCTACCAAAGAGACTGGATGACCACTCCAGTGCAACGGTGACCCCTCTTGGTTCCTTAGCGTAACGAGGAGTGAACCCTCGTGTCAGTCACTTGTCAGCCGCATGATCTCTGTGAGGGGAGGCGGGACTCCTGGCGTAGCCTACCACAGAGTACAGCAAAAGAGCCGCGTGAGGAGTATAGCAAGAGAAAACGCTAGTTCAGAGTTGGAGGAAAACATGGATTTGGTTTCAAAGCCAAACGCTACAGCTGCAGTGTGGGAGCACTTCGGATTTAAACCTAATGACCGAGGTGAACCACTGAACCTGAGCGAGTCGGTATGTCGCATTTGTGGTAAAACCGTATGTCTTAAAAGCAGTAACACGACAAACATGCATATGCCCCTAAAACATAATAATCCGATGCAGTTTTCCCAGCTGGGAAAAAAAACTACTACAGATGGGCGTCTCCGTCTTCCCGACAGTGCACAATCAGACAGCGTTTAGTCAACAAACAAAGTACAAACAGGACAGTGCAAAATGGTGTGCACTCACAGACAGTGTAGTTCGCTTCATTGCTGAAGAGATGCTGCTCTTTAGTATCGTCGAAAAGCTGGCAGAGTGTGGTTTTTAATTTCCATTTTATTTATTGTTTTTGGTTGTTTTGTTCATTTCTTGTGGATATTTAAAATGTCTTCCAGTTCCAGTTTTACATGTTGTTTAGAAATAAATGTTTATTGATCTTTGAAAATGTGTACCTGCATTATTATGCCATTATCATTATATCAGGACAATTTATCGCCCAGCAAAACTTATTATCGTGACAGGCCTAGCCGTATCCATGCATTTTCCCTTCCCTGTGTTTCCAGTTTTTGTGGGCGTGGTCTCCCTTCCTAGCTCTGCTCCTCTGCACACCAGTTTGCTATTATAGCTCATCACCACTCCCAGTCGGCTCACCTGCCTCGCATCAGCTCAGATCATGTCTTTAGCATTCTGTTTTCTTCATGTTTAGTTCTTCAGCCTGTATTTCCTTGTGTCTCAAGATTTGGGTTTGCCTGCAACCAGCTCTCCTTCGCTCCCTCTGTCTGCCATACAGCCTCATCTATTCCACCTTCCCTTTACCGAAACCAGCCATCCCGTCTCCACTACCCATCTCCAACAACAAAAATTATTCAATAAATCTGCCTCCTGATCTGTGTTCTGCACCTGGGTCCACACTTTGAACTAAAAGTTCTGCAAAGTACACTGACTGGAGAATTCACACTGCAGACTTATTGAAAACTATCTTGATAGTGCTGACCTTTAGGACTAAAGAGACCCAGAGAGTCCAAAAAGGAGAAGCTATCATATTCCAAATTCATATAACCCTGGTCTGCTGAAGGCATGCTCCACCAGAGACATGCAGCATTTATGGAGGAGTCAATGTAAATACATATCTTGAATGTTGGCTTATTGTCCTGTTTATTACCAAGCACCTCCTATCTTCACCCTTCTGACCCCTCTCAATTTAGGGTTGAGAGTAGGGTTAGGGTGGTCCAATTGGGATTAAAATCATCTAGTGTGATTTTTAGTTTTTAATCTAAAACTTCTCCTAAAGGTAGATCCATTCTGACAATGGGACAAATGTTTTTTTAATAGTTAATTCCAGTATAAAATTAAATTTAACACTTACGACCCAGAAGAGTGTTGTGTGAGCCAAGGCCTGGTACTGTTCGATGGTAGACAGAACGCTGAGGATGAGACAGGCCAGGACTATGAGAAACCTGTAGGAAATAAAGCAGATCATACATTAGTGGTCATTCTTATTTCCTTTGTGTATATTTAAGGTTCCAATGGTTTCATCCTGGAAAACCTGGAAAATTAAGACTTTTTTTCTAGTCATAGAAACACCTGAAAATGAAAATAATCTGCTGTCCTGTATTTTAGTCCAGAACGGATTTATAGCAATATTTATTTTTGCTATTAACTTTGATTTTCCAGAGGCACAAGAGGAGAAGCACAGTGGAAATGTTGTAGAGGATCATATCTATCTGAATACAGCCTATTAATGATCACATTTACATTTGTTGTTGTTGCTGTTAAATACATGCACAGCAATGTTTAATTGTGCATGCACTAACCCTTTCTAGTTTTTCTTTTTATTAGGTGAGAAAAATAATTTTCTGTAAAAAAAAATAAATTGAACTGTTACTTATGGGTTGCCACCAAAGTAATGGTGGAATGGAATGAACCTGAGACACTGCATCGTTAAAAAATGTATGTGAGTCAAATATGACACTAGACTGGTAAAATATTTGACAATTTGTAAGCAATGCTGTCCTATATGTCCTGAAAATGATATCTTAAAAGAGTGGAAACCCTGTATATCCTAATCCAATTGGATAGTTATGTCATACCAGCTCTGGCTTACTTAAAAACATAATTTTCCTCAAATCAAAACTTTACATAACTTGTCATCAGTCAAGTCATGAAAACACAAATCTCCTCAAACCACTTTTCAGCCTTCCACTTCATATTTATGTCAACATTTCAGACTTTGATTTCGGTGTTTGGTTTGAGTCTGAGATTCTGAACAACTTTTAAAAAAAAGTCTGAAGACAGCATACGATTACTTTATATTTTTGTCATGAAAAGCATCTGACTGAATTTGAGCAAACATTCAAGGACAGCCCTCTGGAGGAAATTCTGTGAACCTTTTGAACTCCACCATATGAATGCAAAGTGCATGATAAACTTGTCAAATAATGAGAAACACACACACACACACACACACACACACACACACACACACACACACACACAGTATCAACAAACGTTAAACTGCTCCTTAACATTCTCCTTATTCCCCCTCAAGGTCACAAGTGTTTTAACTGCAGCAACAATAAGACGCCTGTAACTCCTCTACTTAAGACAAAGATATTTTATAGCTGCTGTGACCCTACACCAAAAACACTCTGTTATGTGGAGTCTTTTTTTACTCTTCAGCAGTAATTACAAATTGACCAAGAGGATTTCAGGAATATTTTTCTTACCATGTTTTTGTTACTTAGAAAAAAAGAGTGGCTTATATTTACAACAAAGGCTTCTATATAGCATTTTGTAACACCAAGTACATTATAGTGGTCATTTTTCACAGCCGTTTATAAAAGTAAGAGGGAGAGATCCTGTTCAATTTGATGGTAGCGAAAGAAATCGGAAAGCAGGGCTGACTGCAATATAGGTGATGAGCCATTCTCAAACTCAAAACGTTGCACTTGTTTCAGCCAGTTAAACCAGGAACAGCCTCAGTTCCTGTTTTTATTTTTGCCGTATTGCCTCGTTATTAGAGTTAAAGTTCGGCCTATATTTCACCCACTTGTCTGTTAGCAGGATGTCTGTTTATGTGCACTGGGCATTGAGGCAAGGGCAAGCTCATTAACTTTTCATTTCCGTTGGCAAGAGATGTCGTGGTGAAGGGCAGACCTTCTGAATGGATTCATTTGGCACCATCGCAGTTTATTTGCCAATCAGCTGACAGAACAAACAATCATAATTGGCCCCATAAAAAGAGGCACTGGAAAGCATGTTTCCTGTTTAGATATAACTGTGCTGATAGTAATTATTTCAGAACTTGGTGTAGTTAATAGAAGAAAGAAAAAAATCTAGCTGATTGAATAAAGTGTGATATTATGTCATGTTGCAAGCATCTGCCATATATGTTTGTAAATATATGTACATACCTGGGAAGGGTGTATATAACTTATAAAAGGTTGCTCATGAAAGCTGATTGTTTGCTTATTCTTTATAAAAGTGGAAGATCAATTAGAAGGAAATCACAAATGGTGTGGGCAAGAAATGCTTGAAATTAGGATTATTATATGTATCATATAAATTATATTGTTGGTACATATTTGATTTAGGATTATAAGACAATTTGCAACAACATGCAACAACTACTCAAACAGTGTAACTTAAAGGCATACTATGCAGTTTTTTCCGGTTTTGTCAAACAGCTACCCCTAGAGTCACTGCGGAGTACTTGTATTTAATGTTAACTGTCATAAATACCACTCACCAGAGCCGTCTCTATATACGTCTCTGCGTCTCTGCACTCACGGCCTGATCCCCTCCCCCCTGTATACCGGTACATGTTCAGTAGGATGGAAGCGTCGAACAGGCAAAGATAGACTACGAAGATGTCTACTGACCAGGTAATGTCTGAGTGAATGCCTGCTAGTGTCTTCCATTGAGGCTGCTTCTTATGTCGCTGATGTATGTGACGTCGCGCCGTAAAGTAATTTGTGATTCTCGCGAGATTTGGCGTGACGCCACCTTTCAGACTTCCGCCAACGGCGTCCCTCTCCTGCTTTGCTATCGGGATGATTCGCTATACTACGAGTTTGTTTACCATCGAAATGACTTCGAAGCTGTTATATTAAGGTAAAAATCTTGCATAGTGTGCCTTTAAATCTGAACAATATGTCCCATTGAAAGACACTGGGCACTGAAGAAACTAAATCTTGAACTTGAACTTGAAGTATTTGCTCAATTTCATCTAGCTGATATAGTTTTTTTTTTTGCTCAGAAAACAGCCCTAAAGAATCACTGTCTTGTTCCTATATGAGCACACTTGATGGAAACTATGTGTAGAGGGAGTTATGGTTTCCAGTCAGTGTTTGCACCATGGAGGCCCTTATCACCACATGCTACAGCCTGAGTTTATTGAAGACTGGCCAGGAATCCAAATACCCCCTTCAAACTAACACATACACACACACACATGGACTTGGACGTGCACGCCACACGTCAACACAGATAAAAGACAGAGAGAGAAAGAATTGCTCAGGGAAGATGGACTGGTGTGTAACACAGCTAACAGCAGTTCCTGACTAAATGAACAGAACGAGCAGACGATACAGCTCAGCTAAATGACACTGTAGTTTGGTTTCTGCCTCTTCAAAGTGACATCTACAGTCTGCTTCCTGTGTGTAAATGGGAGCAAATGAGTGTATTAAGAAGAGCAGGGTACATTGAGCGAAAACATAAAATGCTCACAAGTTAGGACTGAGTGTAATTTTTAAAATCTTATGTTCAAATGTGACAGAGGAAGTTATAAAGAGGATCAAAAGAAGTACAAACGAGCAACAGACTTTCACAACCAAACGCTTCGGTATGCTAATGGTTGTAATTTGTCAGTGAAGCTCAGCTTAAATGATCTCAGAGCATTTGAAATGCCTGCAAACATACACACTCAGTATGCTGAGCATACACTTCTGCTTCACTTCTAATCCATCTGAGACGATCTGAGTCGTCAGTCCCTCTCTACTAACTGCACCATCATATTTCCTTTCCTACCTCCAGTGGGCTTGGTTTAGCAACAGACAAAATAATACATTGGCTCGGCTACATAGCGCCACTGAACTCAAAACAAAAGCTCAAAGCATTGCTCCTATCTATTATTGATGGACAGATTCACTTGCAGTGTGTTGTGCAGTGTGAGTGTAGAGACAAAGCAGGGGACAGGATAAGAGTTAGCAGTGACGCTGCTGAGAATGTCACTGGCTGTTACCATCAAATATCCTGTTTGGAACAACAATCATACTTATTTTTATCACTGTTGTGAAGTGCTTTAGAGTGATACAAGACAAAAGGCAAATCAACCAAAAGCAATGCAACACTAAACAGGTTTAGATGAATAAGAACAAATAATGTATTACATGTTAGTTAGTATTAAAGTGAGGTTTTAAGATCCAATTACCCTTTTGCCTGTAATTTGGACAGTCAATAGAGGCTTTTGTCTGAGCCTCAGCCAAAACCATGGCTAGTATGGGGTTAAAAGCTCAGAGATACAAGGTTGTCACCGATGAGTGACCTTGTCGATGTGCTCCATTAAGAATCTGAACTCACATTGTTTTGTGGAGAGAGGAACAGATAAAAGAGTGGACACGAAAATATAGGACAGAATACAAACTGCTCAAGTCAAAAATGTTACTCAAAATGAAAAGAATAACAATGCACGGCCTCTTAGTTTGTTTGTTAAATCATTAAATGGGTCTGAATTGACTTCCTCTCGTTTAATACTATTTGACAGAATATCTTGTTAAGTTTAATGGATGTCTAAAACACTTTTTGATTTGAGCTTTCCCTTAACTCTCCTGGTAGACTCATCTATAACCAGCATGGGGGATGGATCCACGCTGCTCCACACTAAAATACTGCATTTACGGTTTGGCTGTAGCACACTGCAGACAGACGTCCAGTGGGAGCATCGGATATACTTTATTAATTGCATAACGCTAAATATATACCATGCTCCTTTTGAGAGAAGTGAGCTACTGCTTTCCTTTAACCCCGTCCCTGTAAGCATACTATATCACCACACACACACAAACTGACAAACATATGCATGTGCAAACACGCACACACAAGGGTACCTCTGATAAGGACTTGGGTCACTCTGACGTTCGATTCCTGGGTTAGTGATAAACCCATGGTTGTTCTTAACTGCTTTTCTCCCGCTCAAACACTTGCAAAACAAGGTACCGAACTGACCCCAAAAACCCTGCTGGGTGGAGAGACATCACAACAACATGCTCTTTCAACAAACACCTGGTTGAATTATAGAAATGAGTGAGTTTTGTCTAAAATACACTAGGATACACTATCAAATTCAACCTACGTAATGAAATTTGATAAAGCTACACATTACATCACCTAAAACCTCTGCAAACACTGGCCCTGTCTCCCATTCACGTCAATTGAAGTCCATGCAAAGGACAAATTTGCGGATTCTCTTCCTTATTCACTGGACAACTTTGAAAATGTACAAACTTGCGATATCAAACTACAAACTGCAGCGTTGCCCTCACAGATTTTTTTTTTTTTTTTTTACAGTTTGTGATCACTTAATGTTTGTTGTATTTATTACAAACAAAGAAACACACTGACATCATATCCTTTTCAGGGGTCGAAAGTGGGACAATGGTTCACCAGCAGGCTAATGTGACCTTTACCTACCTTTAGTGAAACCAGCTATTTCAAACCTGGGGAAACAGGGTTTTAGAGTGACAGACTGAAAAGTCAAGTCAAGGCAAAGGCAACATCAAAAGACCTCATCCTTCATCCTCAACGTCTCAGTGAAAACAACCAAAACTGATATACACCAATAAAGACATGAAATTTGGTACTGCCACTGTGGCTTATGAAAAACATATTGATTTTATATTTTAAGAAAGACTTAGTGGTGTTTCCTGTAATTTCATGCAGTCTGACCTTTAATCAGCATGAAGTTGTATTACAGGAAGGCAAAGGCACCACAACTTGTTAGTCTACACCTGATGTACGCTCAAAATGTTTAAACATATTTTCCTGTATTCATAGCAGCCACTCGCTTCCCTAGTATTGTGTATTGTGTGGTTATTCTTGGTAACATTCTAATGTGTTTGAGTTGCACTGTGTTGGCTCATGCTCCCTTTGAGTCACTGAGACTCTAACCTGCTCCGACAGGCTGCGTTCCCCTGCGTCCTCGCCGACACTGTGGGGTCACAGGGTGGCATCGCCAGACAGGGCCACTACCTCCTCCACAGCACACATACACTGCCAAGTTTAGCTGCCTGCTATCAGTGGCAGCAAGTGGGGACAGAGAGCACACATGGGGTTGAGCTGAAAGATCATATCCCACATTCCTAAACCTCTGCCTGAACACTCCGGTCTGGATCTACTGGACTGTCAAGTTTCCCGGATGTGGGTTACACCAAGAGACAATGTATCCTTTGCCATTTCATCGGTGTTGTATAGACAAGTAATTATCATGAGTAACAACATTTCATTTGTCAAAAAAGACGGATTATCAAGCTGCCTGACAAAACTGTCACATCAGCTTTACCCATAATGTGACATCTTCATAATACTGGATTACTCCAAGTTTTATGTTCATTACTAGTAGCTGTATTCTTCATATTTTATTTAAATAAAATACCATATAACCAGGTAGTCTCACATACCTGTCATACTGTCAGGAAGTGTCAAGAAAATGATTCCCTGTCCAGTTACATTGGTTTTAAAGTTATTGTTGATTCAGACTCGCTGAATGCAACCCAGGACCACTTCTGTGTTGCTGCACTCACATAGTTCTGGAAAATGAAACGCTCAATGGTGCTGAAGAAAATATTCTCCCAAATGAATGATCTGTGTAATATTCTTTTAGTGCTCCTATGGGGACGTATTTTGTTGGAGATTCTCTGTGTCTGTGATGAATTATATGGTATTTTTTAATCTGCTACGGCTAGACTAAAATATCCTTTTAATATTCCTAGAGGGACCTCCAGTTGTGCTGTGATATCTGTGCAGCATCTTTCTAAAATTCACAGGATTAACAGTTCTTTGTAGTGAGGGCTTCCAAGGCTCTACATGCGCAATTAACTCCCTGTTTAATTAGGATCTTAGAGTTGCAATTATACCCTTGAATACCCAATGGATCTGGATGATTATGAAAATAAAAACACTCACACTGTGAAGTGATACACGAAGCATTTCCAGCCAGACGGCCTTTCCAGAAAGTTATACACGCGTCCTTGGATGTAGGCGCGGGTGAGGACCGGACGGACACCGGTGCTGTACACCGACATACGCACAGACATCCGGGGATGAGATAAGTACGGGTGGATGTGAACAGGGGGGACGTCGGTGGTATGGTTACCGTCCTCAGGCATTTTGTCTCTGTCAGAAAAAGTGTCGTTGCCCACAGGTGTCCCTGCTTCAGGCGCTCTAAACGTGGTTTCCGACAGCTCCAAATCCGGTGGTCTCTTTCCACGTGCCACCCCAGAAGACCTCCGTGTGTTCCCGTGATAGGGGGCGGAATTAGACATTTTACCTTCCCGCTACTCTTCTGTCGCTGGGTTAACTTTATCACAATTAGTTTTCGGTCACTGACTCAGATGCACAAATGTTCGCCCATGTGCGGTTACCTTCTGTTGTGCGCCTAATCGCACCAGGACGCATATAACTGTAACATAAACCGAGTTATTAATGCTCTAGATCACCAGGATACTGCTTCTGTCATTTTACTTTACAGCTCTCTGGGTTGTTGAGGATATGGCGAGTCTCAGCCCTGAATGAATAGCCCCTACCTCTTTCTAAGCACTTATCAGCGTGGAGAGCTGTGGGCGCCAGGCGGTGCGCTGTGAGTCGCCAGCTGTTCAGACATTTAACAGTTTTACAAAACAGCTTAAAAGCAATCTGCAGCTAATGAATGGAAGCTGACTCTCAGGTAATGTGTGAAAAAATCACCACACAATTAACTTTTTTTCACCAATAATTAGTTTCCAGACAAAAGGCAATGTTTGCAAACCCGTAATGCCATGTGGTTTACATTCTATAAATAATGAAGGGCTTGTTAATCAAAAATAGATTTGTTGATATGTTGATGTTAGTGAAAGTCAGTCCCTGCTGGGCATTGACTGTGTGAATGTTTAGTTGCACAATGCTAAACCAGTGGCAAACAGAGCACTTACCTCAAATTTACCAATGGATTGTTTTGCAATTAGGTATAAGGCTCTCTACTCTGACTCAGGTAATCATATATTTCAAGTAATTAAAAGCACAATGCTAACCCACATGTCAACTAATGAAAGGGTGAGCCCAGTTCCAAATACAAGATTTGAACTTACATTAATTCTTAAATTGATTAAAGGCTCTTTAAAAACAACAAAATGTGAGTTATTACTGTTATGGATAATAATAAAAGGTTTATTTACTTACAAATCTGAAAAAATAGGCATGTAACTTCATTTATAACCAGATAGAAACACAAAATGATGATTTTTCCTTTTTTTAGAAGGATTAGCGTGTAGAAGTTAGTGGCATACAACAGCTCAAACGTCCAAGCATACAGGATGAACTATGGTGGCTGCAAAAACGCGAAAGGTCCTATTTGGAGACAATGTTTGGTTTGTCTGTTCTGGGGTGGTTCACAGTGGTTCAATAAGTAATATGAGGGTAGCAATGTAGACAGTGAGTGTACAACCACCATGGTATGAAGCAACAGAAGATCCATTCAAGGTTGATCTTGTCATATTGTCAGTATCGTATACTGAGACATGACTTCATTATTTTGATCGTAAAAGAAGTTCAGCAGGCACACTAAGCTGTACTGCTGCACATATCCATGAACACATATCCATGTTTTATACTGAAATGAACATCTAATTGCGATGCATTTGTAACAAATCTTTGTATTTTTGTACGTTGCTGTTCATTATTTCAATCATTATATAGGAAATATGAATCTTTAAGGGAAAAGACTGGTTGAATTAATGTCTGCAGGTGCGTAGGCTATAAATAAGAGTGGTCTCCCATTGTTTGAAATGACATACAGACTGTGAGTCATTTTCCCTCACTGAAATGTCAGTTGGAAGTAAATTAGAAGTAGCGGTGATTGTGTGGAAGTCTCCCGTACGTTTGGAAGCTAATATCCAGTTCTCCTCTACATACCTGTCACCAACAGTCCTCATATGTGGAATTGCTGTAATTATTATTAGATGGAACAACTTGGTCTCTGAGCTGCTCTGCATTTTGTGAGTTAACCTTCCTTTGTGTGTTTCACCTAAAGTAATAATCTCCTGCTGTCCCCTACTATAAGCTGTTCATAAAAGGACAAAGAAACAGCGGTAAATGAATTATAAAATATTCTATTACCATTATTACATACCTGAATAATGTAACCTGTATTTATAAGCAGAGAATTGTGCCTGTTTCCTGACTCAAGTGTGACTTTATTACACTTTGAAAGTAATGCCATCAACCCATGGTGTTAGTGTAATCTAGGCAAACTCTGTGGAGACATGCAGCTTAGTTTGACAAGGTTACCCTGTGGAATTCTTTTTTCAGTGACCTTGACCAAGCTAGTCCAAGGAGGAGGAAACAATCACTGCGGCAGATTTTAATAGGAGTCGAGTGGCATCCATGAGATGACAGGATCTGTTGCCAGGTAGATATTAAACTCTAACTGGTTCCTGCTGTTAGATGCCACCCACTTCATGTGAGTTTTTGTTATCAGTACAGAAAGTGCAGTTATCTTGAAGGTCATCCGTGCTCCAATATTTGATTGTGTGAAGGAAATATAATATTTGATTTCTTGGGGCATGTCCTGTTCAAAAACATACAGGTCGAAGTTTCAAATTTAAATTGTTTGTCATTTAATTGATTACTCAGCTAACATAAAAGTAATTAGCAGCCAGATTGATAATTAGTTAATTGTTTAAGTCAGTGTTTTTGGGCTGAAATGTCAAAAGCTTTTTAAATGTAAATGTCTTTCTTTCTGCGTTGTCTATGATAGTAAACTTAGTACCTGAGGGTTTTGGACTGTTGGTTAGACAAACAAGCAATCTATTGTATCTCCAGAACATCAAATGTAATGGTCTAAGAAAAATGGCCTTGTTTTTTTGCTTTATGATAAAGCATTTTTCAGCTAATCCAATTGTTTTTCTAATGTTGTATTTATATATAGAGGAATTGGAATTTTCTAACCTATGAAGGACTATTTCATCAGTAACAGTTCAAAGTTAAAACAATTTAAAATCATTAATTAGGAAAAGCGTGGCTTTCTTCAGACTTTGATGAACTTTAGGCTTTAGGAAATTGTGATGACACTGTGGTGATAGCCCAAATGATTCATTTATTAATCAAGAAAAGAGTGGACTGGGGGTTTGAATCGACATGTATTATGAATAGTATATTAATGTTGCTCAAACTAAGAAAACTGCTCTGGTACGATTTCTCAAATGTTGATTAACCAAACATTATGCTGTATTTTAATATTTTTATTTAGTAAAAAATAGTAAGGACATCCAGAGCAGGTAGTCTATTTGACAATTCTACACTCCACTCCCAACCCTTTACGTTGCATCATCCTTCACTCATTCTCCCATGAGCGAATAATCATTTTAACCCATGTCCAACAAGCAATTTGACTTCACCTAAAGAGGAAAAAGTCTTCAACTGAAGTTGACACCAGAGGGCAGTCAGAAAGCAATTGGAGTCTGGTGTCATTCATTGCAATAAGGCTGAAGAAATGTAGAAGCTCATCTCCCTCCACAAGAGCATACTAAGCACTCACTATTTTATCAACTGTTATTTACCCAGGATGATTCATATGAGATTAAGGGATTCTTATTCCAAGCCCAGGCCGACACAGCAGCAACACATAATTTAGTTTGCAGGAAACAAACAATAACATTCTTTAGTAATTAATTGATAATCTCAAATAAAAGAAAATGGAAGCCAAAGAGAAAAGGAAACAGTGAGAAGGAGCAAAGAGATAGCATCCCAGAAATTACAACTAGAATATCAGCAGTTTCCAAGAGATTCATCATCCTTGTCATAAAGGCTTTGAATTCAAAGGCAGTTACATAAGGTTGAAATGTTTCTGCAGGGTACTCTACAACGACAGTCTTTCCAAATAGACTCTGTCCAAGCATTCAGGCCAGTCAGTAGACATTAGTCATGGGATCTCAGACTGTATTGTCCTCCATATTTATGAGTAATATAAACACATAAAGAGACGAGGAGCTATCCCTTGATGGCCATATAAACAAATTAACAGTGACTAAGCCTAATCATGTAAAGACATGGCTAATCAAGCCACAGCATATAATGTGTAAAGATGGGTAAGGGTTTTGTGTTTTGTGATATAGGTCAATTAATAATCATGAAGTCTCCAGCATGTGCGTCATTGAGTTGAGGCTGCTGTATACATGTTCACGGTGGCCCAATTTATGGGCTGCATCTTTTGAAGTCTGCATTTCTAGACCAAATATGACAAGGCTGTCCCCTTCCAAAGGCTCCACTGAATGCAGCCTGAGAAAAGGGTCCCACTTATGCTTGAATTTGAAGGAGACAATTGGTGTATCCTTTTGCGACCCCCATTCTATGTGCAGACTCTTCAGGCTAAAACACACTGTAGACTACAAAACAAATCAAGGGTCAACCGTTTGGAAAAAAAAAAAAAAAAAAAACTCTTAGTACACAACTTTGTTTGGCTTGCTTTAACTTTTGTTGGCTGGAAAATATAACGGTGTCCTACTTTGCTTTCCTTTTGTGTTATGTTGCAAGGAAAAAGTTGGTTATCCACTGACATGTGATTAGTGATGCACGTAAGCTGTTCCACTTTCTGGTGGTCCTGGTCCATTCATGAAGTTAGGACAAAAATACATGACCATGGCTTATTTGTGAGGTGTTTGAGTTCAGGTGATCATACAAAGTTATGGCTGTGGTCCTGTTGTTGTGGGTGTGGTCTCCCTTCCTGGCTCTGGTTATCTCACACAACTGGCCCACATTAGGTAATCATCCATTGCAGGGTACACATCTGCCAATCATCAGCTCATCTACCTGCAGTATATTTACTCTCTTCATTCACGCCCCACCAGATTGTTGTTCAATCATAGTGGTAGTTATGCTTTTGACCAAACGTTTTTCAGTTTGTTCAAGTGACTTCTCCTCCTCGTGTTTTTCCGTGCTCTAACCTGATCATCACCCACCTGCCAGTCTTCCTGCTCATCTGTCTGCTTGCCAGCAATCTCCAGCCAGCCATGCTTCCCTTTATTCACCCCTCATGCTAGCCACACTCCTCTATAACCACCATTAACCTCTGCTGCCACCAGATTTCCATTCCCTACCATAAACCCCTAATCCCAATCTTCTTTTACAATAAAAACTCTTCTCTTAGCAACACAACTCTGGTCTGTATCCTGCATTTGAGTCCCACTCATGCTCCTAACATACAATGATCTGGCCCAATTAAAAATCTAATGAAAAGTGAAAATAACACATAAATGCTACTGTTTGTTTGGAGCCTGCAAAAACATACTTATGGTGAAATGGAAGTTTTACAGATATAATGCATTAGATTATATTATTGTACTGGAGATGGGTTTTGTGTCCACAGTGTGATGTTGTGTCCTAGGGGATCTGTTTAAATGTGAGATCACCAATGCCTGTTCCTCTAAATCTGCTGTACTAAAGGATTTAGATAGCTAATTGGTTTTCATCAGTATGGGATGTTGGGTCGGGACATCGAGACTGGACTTGGATTTATAAAACTTCACTGAAGGGTTTATCAGGTAAATTGCTTACAGTCTTTCTTATCTTATTTATCTTAATCTTATCCCGCTGTCTGTGGGTATGTGAGACTAATCCTCATTACTATTGTAATAAACAAGAAATACAAGGCCATTTAGTAATAAGGGAATATACATAAAAGATCAACTAACTCTCAGTAGCTAGCAGTGAGTGGAATTCATCCAAGCTGAATAAATCTAAGTGTGCAACATGAAAGATAGTGGTTTCCATGTAGCTTTATTATTAAACTTAACAAGGCTCTCTAGCCATAGCTGATACTAGCATGAGTAACCACAAAGTAAAGAAACATGCAATGAGAGACAAGCTTAACACTCTCCTTACCATCAACATAACCACATAACAGTTTCTATAACAGTTTACTGAACAGTTCACTTACATTCTGTCAGCTATGCACGTGTCAGGGTTCTAGACTCTGGATAGAACCCTGGCATTGGCTTGCTCTGGCATTGGCTTGTTAACAAGCACATTGCTGGAGCCTTCTCTACATTTACTGTAATTGAAAATGTTTCCAAACCTCTGAATCACCTCATATTTTCTGATTTGTTCAGCAAAAATAAGTCTAGTGTTGTGCCAATTGAGGTCTTTCTGTGAGGTGGAGAAACTATTGACCAAACAGCTTTAACAATGGAGATGCCATCTTCCTTTATAGCTAGCAAACTAGCTATAAAGGATACATCCATAAAAAATACCAACAAAAACAGATCTCTTACAGGACCAGTTTGTATCCGTTTTTGACCGGTTTAGTTGTAGATTGCAACTCCTTCACTTCACACTCCCCTTCCAAGTACAAAGGAGAAACTACAGAGGGGGTAAAATGCACAATACTCTGTTTTGGGCTACTTTAGAAACATGACTGTTCAACATGCCGCCCTCAATGGAATATGACCCGCAGCATCTGTTATTTAAAAGACTCATTCTAAGAATGAACAAAAACATGAGCATTCCTATTTTCAGGTGATTATACACTAATGAAAACCTAGTTATGCATACTATATTACATTTTTGCCAAGAGATATTCCTAAAGGTTACACACTGTTCCCTTGAAATTTGACAATTTTGTTGAACTTGAACTTGAGATGCAGCTTGCATTACTTGATTGGACAGGCTAAAACAAAACAAAAGACCACTTCCGTCCATCAAGAAATGGGCTAACATGAACCCGATGTCAGGGTGAATTAATGAATTGAAACAAACAAAACTATTTACCATTGCTATGGCATGCCAATTGTCCATCATGATAACGTGAAACATTGTTACTACATCACCGCTTGATTTATTGCAGACACGTAAAGGAAAGAGCTGTTAATAATACACATAAGTCTTGGTCCATGCAGACTTAATAGTTTCCTGCAGATTTTTCAATCTGTTGTTGCTTCTCCCTATTGTTCTCTATTGGGTTTAAATCCAGGAACTGTGAAGGCCATTGGAGTAAACATAAGTGATTGTCCTGTTGCATTTTCTTCAAGGAAGTATTCATTTGGAAGAGGGTCAACTGTGGCCACGAGGGGATGCCCCTAGTGAGCAACAATGTTAAATTATGCTGTTGTATTCAGAATATCCGCCGTTGATATAGCATCAAGAAAACCTTTACTCCCCCATTAGCACTTTACTATTAGAGTTTTGCAGTATTGCACCTCCCCTTTATGAAAACAACACCTGAGCCTTCCCTGAATCAAAGCTCAGGATTGGCAAACATGAAGGAACCACAATTTTATGTTATGTAACAGCTAGAAACTAAAAGACACCCATAATGACCCATGTCATACTAACAAGATTTCACAACTCTTCATCTGCTATCACTATAAATAACATGACCACAGAAAATGGTAGTATTTAAGTAGTATACATTGTTTTTTTTTTTAAAATTTTTTATCCAGTGTGAACCACTTCATACTCTAAACACATTTATAATTAGTAAATAATATGTGATTGAGACACAACAAAGAAGGGGAGTGCCAGCTGTGCAGGAAGCGAGCCACAAGGGAAAACACTGACTGGTGGACAGGTGGGAAATGTCAGCATCTGAAAAAGAGACATAAACACACACAGAAAGAGAGGCAGGGGATCAGACTGACACATAAGCAGCTGTGACAGACACAAAACTTTTAACTGTATTGTGCGAGCTAGAGAAATTATTGCAACCCTAGGCATACATTTTGTATTTCTCATTGTTTTCTTTATGCCAATGCTTTAGTGCTTACAGTGACCTTTAACATTATCGTAATTATTTGAAATTACAGATTTACATTCTTTAACTGATTTTTTAATTTAAAGTCATGGTCATTTTAAACCCTGAATTAGGCTAATGCAATACTTTTTTATATATGGCTTCAGGCCATATGTTTTTATTACATCACTTTCCCATGCTGTGGTTTTTCATGTTTTTTGCTTATGTAAAGCAAAGAATATAAGACTATCCCAGTAATTAAATCTTTTAAAACTTATAGATATTACAATTTTTTAACTTATTTGTTTGCAGGATGTTTGGTTCATTAATTCAAACCGCATAGTAATGCAAACATTTGTAACATACACAGCATGTAAATCTGTTTTGACTTACAAAACATGAATACAGGAAATGGAGTGCAGGAACGGTACATAATGATTTACATTCCATTATACAGATACTTTCAATTCCCAAATGGCCATTTTAGGAACCTTTGTTTTCTCTAACTGTACATTTAAGAGATAGATGTCAATAAAGAACACAACTATCCATGTAATCCAGGACCCTGCTGCTACCCAGAACCTATCCATGTACCCAACTAAGCTATGCTAAGTTCAAAAGGGATCATTTTAACATTCTGCCCTGAAGAACAAACCTGAAAAACTGCCTGTCACTGTTCCACAGCTGCTGACTTACTAGTGGTAAACCCATAGTCCATGCTGATATGTTGTCTCATCTAGTTAGCATGCTGTGTCTCAGGAAGCAGATTATCACATTTCTTGAGCCCTCTGAAACGCACAAAGGAGCGCGGCTCCTGTTCAAAATAGTAACTCAACTTGCTTGTTGTGTTGGCCAAGCTCCCTGATAGCCGCCTCAGGCAAAGATTTTAGCACTTAACACTACTCTGTGCTACAGGTTGTTTTTGAATCAGTTTCCTTGTCACTCAAATGGCAAGAGTTAAGTGTAATTGCTGCTGTTGTGTCCTCGGGGTGCTAGTGCTCCCCATGCCGCCTGTACTGTCGGGCCTGCAGAGAGGCAGCAAGGGCAGCTTGCATGTGTGATACTGTCAGGAGTGAGACGGAAACTGTCGAAGCATATTGTTAAGGCTAATTTGATTTTGTGTAAGACTGCACATACTGCAAGTGTGAGACACCGCTACAAACACCCAAACTTATTTAATACATTAAGAATATAGTTACCAGGAAGTAACTAATCTCATGAAAAGATAGCTTGGGTTGCCATGTTCCTTTATTACAAAGAACATGAGCACTGTAGTCCCAAATACACTGTCCTGCTGTAGTCAATACTTATTATAGCATCAAATGTGTAATTATCCACTGCTGAAAATAGTCCCAAACAAATGCAATTAACTCCTGTAACATCTGCAAAAAACTATAACCAGCTGTTTCATGCATGATTTATTCCTTCTAAAATATAAAACTATACATTGGTTTCCCTTTTTTATGGATGTACATCACCAGTACAAACCAAATGGCTTGGGGCTGAGCGCCTGAGACGAGAGTATTGAGAGATGGACTAAAGCATTGTTGGTTTTGTTTTTTTCATGGGATTTGATGACTGAGACCAACTGCATTATTCACCAAAAGAATGTCTCTGTGACAACAAGCACATATCTAGTTCTTCTCTTTGTGTGGAGTGGATTTGTACAGGGACTGCTTAAAAAAATTTAATAGAAAGTACAGTAGTTAGTGTAAAGGCTAAAAATATGCAAATCAAATCTCCCAAAAGGAAAAGCCACAGGCAAACCACAGGCAATATATATCAAAACAATTGTTAAAACTGACTTTGTCTGTTTCCAGACTTCTTCTTTTTTATAGTACAAAATTGCAAAACTGGGGTTTGCCTGAAAATATATGGATAGGTGTCATTTGAGATTTTGAATATGATTGATTATTTCATATGTGAACATCATTTTAAGCTCAGGAAAGCGAACTAGTCATAGAGCTTGAAAATTTCTCTTCTGTCATCATTGATCAACTCTATTGTAAAAGTGGCACCCTGCGGTAATGATGATAGCATACAGCTGCAGCAGAGAATACTGTCATTGACTTTTTTGGCAGACATGTTCTATATTTAGCCTGGGCCTTGTGTTCTGAAGTAAAGTTTTATACAATATGAATCTCACAGACATGTTGTATGAGAAAACTTGGAGGGGGTTCTATAAAGGGTTAATGGCCCCAGTTACTACTGGTTTTCATTGTTGTTGTCATCTATAACTAGTAGCATGTCCCTCTGACCATCTAGTGTATTATATGAAATGTATTGTTTCTGTTGTTTTTATAAAAATAACAATTACGCAATTCTTAATAATAACACAGTGTTTGATCAACATTGTGTTATGCAATGATTCATAGCCAATTAAAGAACAATGTCTGGGGATCGCGGGGAGTACACAAGCTCATGTTCAGAAGGAGACAAAATGAAAACTGTATGGAAGATATAAGCCACATCGGTTCAAGCAATAAAAGTGATCAGTCAAATATCAAAATCAAATCTAAACCTAACAAGCAGTTATTAGCAGTAATATTACCAGTGTCGCATTACCTACTTACTGGGGAGCAGTAAAGAATAATTGGATCAAAATGACATAAAAGCATTAGTCTGTGTCTTTGAAAGACACAACTAATCTGATTCTTGCCAGGTTTCCAGGATGATAGAATGACCTGTATGTGAATTAGCTTTTCAGTGTGTTGGTTCAAGTTTAAACACGAACAGGTGCACTACTGGGGCTTGAAAGAGGAGAAAAGTGAAGGTTGTCATGTCTATGAATCTCTGTGCAAATAATAAATAGCTTGCATTTAGGGCACATGGGCTTTGCACAGTTCGCTGACTTGATAGGGTTGTTATTGAAATAAAACAGTTTATGGGCTGTAAAGTGGCCCTTCTAGGACATCTCACTGATTCAGCTTGTCAGACTCTTCACAACTCACACGTCACTCACAGTGTTAACAACTCACGCATCATTATGCATATAACTGCAATCCAAGCATCTTTAATGCCTCAGTCTTTTTTCTTCAGTAAGTATATGATTGTGTATTGGGCTGTGAGTTTAGCCAAAAGCTTACAGTGTGCAGTAGCATTGTGGCTGAAGGGATCCAGCAGTGAACACGGATAGAGGACTCGCACCTGTTTAAGATGTAAATACAGCTGTGTCTGACTAACTAAAATGAAGACAGATGCATGATAGCACTTTTAGTCAACAAGTGTAATCATTTTTAAGGTATATTTACAGCAATATGTTTTTTAATAACAGTGGATTCAATTTGTGACTAGCAGTTAGAAACACATTTGTCTTATGTGTTGGGGAAAACCAAACCAGAGCTAAAAGGAGAGTGAATATTAATCTAGGACAAGAAAGAAAAATGGCTCTGAATGAAAGATAAAGTTGCTTTGTGTGTGTAAATAGGTAACTGTTTGCAACGAAATACACCATATCTACTTTATGGTGATAATATGTCAGTGTTCTGTTTATCGCCTTTTTTAATTGATCGTGACAGCTGTGGAGTGACAGGAAAGGGGGAGAGAGAGACAGAGGGGATGATGACATGCAGCAAAAGGCCACAGGTCGGAATTGAAGGACTCAGCCTTGGTACATGGGACACCAGCTCTACCAGGTGAGCTATCAGGGCGCATCATGTCCGTGTTCTTTTTACAGTTTTTTTCTGCTGCCCACAAGTGACCAAAACAGTAAATTAATGCAGATTTCTGAAGTGTTGGATGTGTGGAAATATTAACATGTTGGTGGTCAGGGGATCAGGAATCTACATTCTCTGGGAAGCACAAATGTCTGTGCCAAATTTCATGGCAAAAGTTAATAGATATATCACTCTGGATAAAACTCTTGGGCTGAAGGCCCAAGAGATGGACAGATTAATTGCTCAACATTGCCATCCCTAGAGCCGTACCATGAGCATGGCTAAAAAGCAACTAGTATCAGGCTGAAAGCAGTGTTTCTCTGCCCACCTATGTCCACTTTTAGTGCAAAACTCCTTTCATTACATTGGGTTGTTTGCAAGACTGAAAATGAGGGAAACAATGCCTCAACTGCTTGGCAGAGAAATTTGTAAGACTCTGGGCCTCAGCCCTGTGCAAGCCCAGTCAACATGCTCAGCACTCTGAGATGTGCATTGTGTGGGTTTATGTCTTGTCTTGTGCTATAGAGCAGAAGTAGTCCCTTCCTATCCTGACATCACACAGCACTGTCCTGTCTGGAATGGGAGATGAGAAACTGTGGAAAGGAAAGTGAGAGCCAGAGAGAAGAAAAGCAGGATGACAACAAAGAAATGGGAGCATGATGTATAATGAATAGTGTAAAATAGAAGAAAAAAATGAACCGAGTACTTTTTAAAGAGAGAAGACAGGAAGAACGCTGGAGCAGCAATTGTTTGTATGAGATAGCTACAGGAAGAAACTGCAGTTAAGTGTAATAGTTCTGAACATAGAGACGTGGACTCAGAGGCAGAGCAGCTGAAAGCAATCAGTCATTTACTTTGTAAGAGTTAAAAGCTGTGGCAACAGGTCATCAGTCACCAAAGGCAAACTGAGAAAGCAAGAAGCAGGCAGGTAGAAATGGGAACAAAACCTGCAAGACTGGGTAGTACACTCAAATATCTGGCAAATGACGGAAACAAGGCTGGTAATATAGGCAGGGGAGATAATGAGGGAATGTGAGTGAGGGTATCAGGAGACGGGGATTGTGGGAACACACTGAGGGTAGCTACAGGGCAGGTGGGGAATGACAGGAGAGGTTAATGACTGGAAAAACAGGAAAAAAGGAACAAATGTGCAGAATAAGTGGCCATTGTGACAGTAACAGAACAAGGGACTGACTAAAGTGACAGTGAATCACTGTGTTTTCGTTGAGATCCCTAACTGGATCGAGTCGATATGTGGATCACAGGCCAAACCTTCACAAAATCTCTGATAATCCGAGGGGCTACTGTAACTATCTTGAATATTTGAGGCCTCTGGGAATCCAAATGTTCAATGCCTGTGCCATTCATTTCATGTGTTTGGTTTTGGTTTTTGCTGCTTATAAACGTGACCAACAATCTTAAAACTAAAAACAGTCCCACTCATAAGGCCTAAAGACAACAATGCCCCAAGAGGATTTTTAAGTAGCTTGAGGATATAATAAACAGCAGCTGAGGAGGTGGAGAGGGATAATACAGACTCATTTGCTTTGCTTTGGATGTTGGGAAAGTGAAAGCACTATATTCATAATTTGAAAGTAGTGTTGTGTATCTTTTTACTTATTGAAACACAAGCACATGGCAAGTGGGGATAAGCAAAGAGGAGACATGGCTGAGAAGGTTCAACCGAGGCTTAGAGTCAGCACAGTAATCTGAGGCTAAACAAAATAACATGCACACCTGCACAGTATAATGCAATATCTAGCTCCTTAGTCAGTCCTTACACATGTACTTTATTGACAAACTAAAGATAAAAAAAGGGGATCAGTCTTGTTTAGAAGAACCCTCAAGCCCAATTAAACGTATCAGGTGGTATCCAGAACCACTATAAAAATATGAACTCTAACATAAACATTTTGCAGTTTTATCATGTTCAAAGGCCACCTAGTCTGCAAAGGTATAGCTTAGTTTCCAGTGTATCTTTTATCTAATAAAATTTAACTTTCCTGAGGATTAAACCAGTTTACTCACATGTCCAGGAGGCAGGGAAAACGCTGAATATAGTTTTAAATCACAACATCAGGCCATGTGAATCTCATCCAAAATTTATATCAAAGACTGGCTGAATGCCGCTTTGATGTTCTATTCCACGGTATATGCTATTAACATAACATTACGTGATTCACGCGGTCAAAAGCTTGTTTTGATCCAGTTTGCAGACTTTTTATTCACATAACTTTTGAACACGTGTCCACTAGGACATCTTATAGCACTATCTCCTGTCCTAAATAATAATATATAGGTACTTCGAACATCCAAAGAAAAAATAATATCAAATAGTCCACCTATAGTTCACTATTGAGCATATGCATAAGACTATTACAACATTTGTGTAACTAAATAAATTATTTGTGCACACAATTTAGTAATTAATTTGTGCTCTCAATTTAATCATTTTTGTGCATGAATCAATAATTCCTGCTCTAAATGAAAACTTATTGTATTTTTTGCTTTGATGATGAAGAACACGTTTATGATGCTCTTCAGTACTGTGAAGCTGATAGATGACACCCACAGCTTCATCAAGTTTTTCCAGTGAAAATGTCTGTTCCTGTAAAATATGTCTAGTGGTTCTCACATATAACACAATGTGGTTTGGCAGCCAAAACCACAAGACTAATGGAATCAAAGTGGAAAGTTATGCTAAAAAGAAAACATGTATTTTTAAATCATGCACACAATTACGTGTTCTTTATTCCCCATACACCTTCCTGGCTCCGCAGAACCTATATAACTTGTGATACATGCACATAAATAATTTAACTAATCCAAGTATGTGCTTAACTGGCTCTTACATAGCCCCAAATCCTCTTTGGTGAATCTTTTGGAAATTGCGCTGCACCACTGACTACATTAGATGTGCCCAATTTGCAGACTTGTAGTGCCCTTAAAAAAATGCCATCATGTCCACATAATGAAGGGTCACGAGTTAACATTTACAGAACCCACTATGCAGGATTTTGTGAGGATTAAAGGCAGTCTTTGTCAGCTGTCACTGGCCATTGAAGGAACTATTCACTGTTCTTTTCCAAAGTGGCTTGCGTCAGAGCTGAAAAGGTCAGTCAATGGAAATAAAAATGTGTGCTCAAATTTGTGTGAGTCAAGGCTTATAATTTTAATTTCTTTGTCCTCTTAGTAAGCCCATTATGTGATAAAACATGTCTCGCCAAGAGGAAACTTCCTGTGGGGTTAATGCATACTCATTTTACTTAAATGTGCACTCAGTAAAGTAACTAAAAGGTATACAGTATCAAATAGCAACATCATGCCAAATGTTTTAGCACTGCATGACATTATAGTCATGTTCCTGTTTTTTTAAGGTTTTTTTCACATTATTTTCTCTGTTGCTGGCAAGCTATAAAGAAATCACAATGTAGAAGGGAAGCAAGTATTGTTTCAAAGTGACTATCATACATTATGAACTGTGGAGAGATTCCATGTAAATAAATTAAGAGACTTGAGATTCTTCTCATTACTTAAATACTTAATGGGTTTAAAAAGACAGAAGACAAATTAGATGTGTTATAACCTTTTTAAAATAACATTGTCTGTACTATATGTATAGGATATATGTGATTGGATCAAAATTTTAAATGTTAAGAATGAGACTGCGTGATAAGAATTATATCCAGGAGTTTATGAACTTGTCGTCCACATTCATTATTCCAGTAAGCCTATTCTTATTGTATAAATTGAATTGAAAAGCAGACAGCAAGTAGATTAGCTACTACACTCCCACATAAGGCACTCACTGCAACATACTCTCAGTTGCCAGTTTACACCAAGTGAAAACCAATGCAACAGCCCTGCAATAAATCCAACTCTCACATACAAAGATTTTTAACATTCAGTTTTTATTTAAACTGTTGTGGAGTGATTTTGGTTTAATTTAATGGTCATTTTGGAGGCCTTAATTTACAGTGCTGTTGAATTACTGTATACTGTATTATACTGAGAAGTGTTTCCAAACATCTTCCCTGATTCATATAAAAGGCATGGACGCATATATTGGAAACATCTTTCAGTGTTGACCCTATGCAGCCCACCCATTTAGTCGGTTCCATTTCTTGTTTGGTGAGTTAACTTCCAGCCACTGTTGCCTATAGTAAAAAGGCTAAAGTCTTTGTTCTGATCGGCTACTATACATTTCTCAAAACTGGGAACACACGTCCACATTTGTGAGGAGGTTATATACAGGGTCCAAAATTAACACTCACTAAGCACCAAATGCTGGTAAATTTTGGGGTTTGGTGGCATATTAATTGGTGGCATTACATATATAAATAATAAAATAACTTTTCAGTCAACTATTCAATATGAATTTTATTGTTACAGCAGCTGATAAAGCTTTATATATTATATATTCAATGCATGTTTGCAGTAACCACAACATCTAGATATGACACCACTTTTTTTTACAGTACGATTCAGAAACTCAAGTAATTTGTTTTTTAGTTCATCTTTTACTCCCAGCAGTGGTTAGGTCTATAAAGTTTAACAAATTTGTGATTAAGCCATATTAAACATATATACAAGTGTGGTTGCTCCGCCCACTCAGGAGCTCACACCTGCTGCTCGTGTACAATTTGCTATACAGGCTAGCCATGTAGCTTCAGGGTCATTTGTGGAGGAATTATGTGTTTGAGGCTTCTCCCTGCTGCCATTGCCCGACTTCTGTTTTCTGCATCAGCCTCAAAGACCATTTCCAGCCACAAATGAAGTTTTCCTGCATGCCTTTGGCAGTTTTGGACAACATTTCACTCTTCCTAGAGAGACTTTACTGGGATTCCCTGCTTCACTTCACTGCAGTAAGTAGGTTATTTGGTGCTGTTTTTGTTTGTCTGCAGTTTGGCATGCATTATGATGTTTTCCATGATGTTTATTCATGTGGTAAAATATGAACAGTATATTAACCTTATGGATAACACTGATTGTTGACCTGCACAGAGCCCATTGACATAATTATTAATCTGTAATATTGGCTTTTGTCACACATGCAAGATAGTAATTCACTTTCAGCCTCACATTAGAGAAATGTTTCAACTCAGAGCAATGCATTTATTTGACAGCTTGCTTGCTTTACTGTTACTTCTTATCATAATTACATCTACAGTGCTCTGCTGAGCTCCTGTTCTTACCCTGCTGCTTCGCTCAGCCGCACTCTTTGTCAACCCGAAGCTTATCCATGTACCGATGGTCATCTGCTGCTTATCAACGCTACACAACATTTCATATGAAGAGGCTGTCTGCTGAATTGTGATTTTGATATGTTTAAGTGAATCATAATCTGCTGCGGAGCTGGTGTATTCGAGCCTGCTGCTGCATATCAGGTGGATTTCGGGCCTTAGATATATCCATCTCACTTCACTAGAGAGTATATTCCCAGCATTGGCGGGACGTGGTTTGTTTATTATCGTCACTTCCCAGTCTCTGTTGTGCTGAGCTTAGTGTTTGCTTGTGGGTTGTGACAACGTCAGACTGGATGCCAAAAATCGACTCTACTTATTTTGAATTCACAAAACAAACCCGTTCTGTGAGTTGGCAGACTGAACTAATGCTATGTTATGAACATTCAGAGTTTCCACCAGTGGTTGGAGGAGGCTGTAAATGTTGAGCAGCAGCAAAACTTCGAAAAATTATTTTTGTTCACAGTTATAATTACTGCAATCGGTATTCAGAAAAAATTGTGACAAGTTTAAAGGGAAAGTTGTGAAATGTTCCTAATGTTTCTAAAGTAAGAGTTATTAATCGAGGAATAACTCAGACTTTACTGGCCTCATTGATGTGCCCATTAAGTGAATTACAGGATATTGAGGGCTGCAATGGTTGCATTTCTAACGCTTAACTCTTTTGAATTGGTCAGCTGTGTCGGCTCATTATGACGTATTCTGTCTTGAAAAGAGGACTTTGGAGGAGAATAAATAAATGAATGAATGAATAAATAAGCAAGCGAGCATTTAAAGTCCAGCTGAAATAAAAGTTGGCTGTTTTTTAGCTGAACTGGCGGAGTGTGTGCCTTGTTCAGTGGTCAGCGGCCATGTCTGTAAATGTATAGCATGCTTTGTTGATTTGCCTGCTGTCTTAGAGGCTCGAATGAAACAAATTGGCCAAATAGCACTTCATCACTCCGGTAATTACAGTAATCAATAGTTCACTGTGCTATGGGGTGTAATCACAGTATGTCCTCGTACTTGAGCAACTGTCCTACATTTCATACTACTACTAAGATTGTTATACATAAAATAAACGTTTGTTTTGCATTATTTTGTAGGAGTGTTTTACTTAAAGGACCAGTGTGTAGAATTTTTAGAACAGATCGCAAATAACTGAATAGCCTAAACATATCTTTAAAAGAGTGAGGAAACTCAAAATATTCAGGTAGCACCTACATAAAAAAACTCTAGGGCTAAGCGCGATTAGTCGACCAGTAGATTAAACATTGCTATCCTCACTAGTCGACACCAGAGATACTGGGCTAAACTAATTATATTATTGTTAGCTTGGTAATTGGCTAGCATTTGGCTAACATTAGCTATCAGATGTAACTATCTAGCTAATGATTAATGTAGATAAGCTAAATAGTTACCACACTTTTTGCATTATTCCGGAGGGCATTATTATATTTACAACAGTAAATATGATTTTACAGTATGACTAGGGAGCTGTCCAGCCATGTCATTGATCCTGAATCAATATCAAGATTTTTATGAACAAATGATAAGGCATGTGTAACTTACTGTCTGTCACAGCCTGTAGTAGTGAAAGGGAAGTGAGACGATCGCTTTTACAAAATAAGTAAGTTCAAAGTTCAAAGGGGCAGTCGCCATCCTGTAGTGTTCAGAGCACGAAGCACTGAAGGCCTGCAGTGTTTTACATAGGATGTTTGTTTGTTTTTTGATTCCCTAACAGCATTTGATAACCACGTTTTCATAACTGACATGCATGAATATAAGTATGATAAGCTAAATGAAAACAGCTTAGGTACAGAGCACCATCTCTTGTGTCTCATTAAAAATGACCATGGCAATTAATTCTCAACACACACTAAACTGACTTCCTTCAGCTGTGTTGTGCTCTTCTGCCGCTACATCCAATGTGACAGCGTCAGGTGATTGTACCCACATCTGAGAATTTCAGTGCACACTTGAGGATTGCACTCCTGCTCCTCTGAGTTTACTTCAGTTTTTCGAGTGCCATGGAATGAGATGTGAAGATGATATACCCTATGAGATGAAAACCCTGACAGGGACAGGGACAGGACCGAAGTAACCAAAGACATTCCCCCCTGCCTGACAGCCAGGCAGTGGCATAATGTGGCTTGAAATACAGTACAGCCTACTTTATTTTCAGGAGGCTCAGCTCATGCTGCCAAGTCCCCATATTTTCACCTGAAAATCAGGAAACCACAGTTACCTCAGTAACATTGTAATGCTTCCTGAGTGTTGTAAGAGGGAGATTGTAAATTAAATTATAAATGAATCATGGAGGTGGCATACAGTTTAAATGTTAATTATATCAGCCAGAATCTGAGTGAACTATTTTCATGAAAAGGACTGTAAAAAATTGTTGAAATCTGATATTCAACCTTAAAGACATTTTCTTAAAAAAAGCAGTTCTGCCAATTCTGTGATGTAATTTCACTTCTTCACAGTGCAGCTTTGCTTGTTTGAGTAATTCGAAAGAAATTAGGTTTAGAGGCTTGAAACAAAGCAAATGGGAAATTAGTCTTAATTCAATAAAAGAATGTCTTCCTTGCGTGGTTGTAACCTGAATAGTTTAAGGTTTGGTAATGGGACAAAACAGGATGTGAAGATGTTATCTTGGGTTTCAGTTAATCATAATGGGCAGTTTCTCTATTTTACTGCCTTCTACAGACCACACGATTAACTGAAAATAATTGCAGCCTTAACTTTAAGTACTATGTACATTCAAATAATTTTAAAAGAACCCACACACCACTCTCCCAACACAAGGGACTCTTTTGATACAGACTGACCGTGAAATGACAGTGGGCTGAGATATTCTGCAAATTGGCAGCTGTTCTGTAAGCTGATGAGACTTAAGATCCCAGAAGAACTAGCAGTATCTGATAGTGAAAGCAGTTGTACTGCAGTGTCTGAAATTAACTTTTTGACTCACCGGCCAGCTGGTAGATGAAGTAATGCACCGGCCAAACACAGTTTTTACCAGCCAAAATAATATGTGTCACATATACATTTGTTTCAGTACAATTTATTAAGATAATATGGTGAACAGCGCTGAGGCACTGACGGGTGTAAAAACAAATACGGTAGAGTGTGTGTGTGTGTGTGTGTGTGTGTGTGTGTGTGTGTGTGTCTGTGTGTGTGTCTCAGAGTTCAATACAGACAGCAGAGGACAAAAGCAACATGCCTGTAAATGACACCAAAACACGGCGGAGACTCCCAGTGTAGATTTTTATTGCCTGCCAGTGTGACGGATAGCCTTTCTAGAATACTCGCCAAACAGAAAATCTACCCACATTTCTGATCCTGTGTATATTTTAGAAAGTTAAAGCTGGGAACACAGTGAATGCAAAAAAGCGTAGCCATAATTAAAGTGACATCTTAAACTATTTTAATCTGTTTGAAAGATAACAGGATAATAATTCAGAATACGCAAAGACTGTAACCAGTTCATCACAATACAAATACAATACAGTACAAGTATCACATCATCAAAGTTAATTTGATTAATGCTGCTTCTGTCATTAAAAATGCCTGATGATAAATAAATGTTTTTAACAATCTATATTAAGTTTTTTAACACTACAAATGTAAACTAAATGAATGCAGAAACAAGGTTGACTGCATGTCCACAGTAAACCAGAGCTTATACAAATTAAGCCATGTTGAAATTTTAATTTGTTACCGTCAATCTCCATCATCATCTCTCTTCCCCGTCTCTTATGTTTGTGTATATAACTCATCTGCATGTTGTGCAGTCAAGTGTAACATCTTACACTACAGCTCTGCTCCCTCTGACAGATTATGATCTACTGTTGTATTGTGATGAAAAGAGCAATGCTTAGATTTCAACTTTATGTCATGCTGGAGGGCATACACAGTGGCTGTTCAGCATTTTCCCTGCAGTGTTTCCTCTTTTATCTCAGCAGAAACAGGACAAATTCATTAGGGCTGCTGCCTGTACAGTGGTTTCTACATGACTCCTCTTCACAGCACAGCTAATGAGTGTGAACAAAAGAAGTGATACTGTTAGGGAGATGCAGTGTGGCCTGATGGTGGTATTAGAGGAAAGGTCATAGGGACTCAACCTTAACAGTATCAATGGTGCTAGACAGGGCTACAACAGCAGCCTTTATTACTAATCTTTCATATTGTTCAGAATTTCATCTCCAGTGGAAAGCAATAACCCATATTAAATCCCTTCTTCTTATTTACTTATTCTTCAAAAAGATAATTATAATATAAAACCACTGAGATTTTGACCATTTCCATGGAATTGTAAATTCTGCCCTCAAATTGTCTTTCTTTAGTATGTGGTGGTTTTTACTTTCCTCTTTTATTCTTCCTTGTATCTAAATCTGTACTCACTGTATTATACGTCTAAACATCTTAAAAATCTAGCAGCACTGACCAATTCGTCTATCTATATGTGAAGCTCAATATTTTTTTTGTCTCATGCACTTGTTTGCGTTCACCTGTCTAGGACTGGGTAGTATATTGCCTTCATGACTGCCTGAATTCGGGGATTGATTCAACACGGGACATTTTAGACCCTGCTGACTTGACAGCATCTCGGAGTTCCTGCAGATTTGTTTGCTGATATTCAAGCTGCAAATATATTCCCATCTGAAAGTTGCTCTGTTGTGTTTGAAGACTCACCACACCATTACATCACAATTACTACCAGCCTCGACATTTGACACTAGACAAGATCCTTGGATTTATGAGGTTAACTTGCCATCTGAAATGGAGATTAGTCATGACAGTCTAGTTTTTGGCTCTTCAATCATCAATTTTTTGCGATTACATGCCCACTGTAGTACTATCTTCTTGCTCTTGGCTGTCAGAAATGAAACCCAGCACGGCTTTCTGCTGCTGCAGCCCCTGTGCTTCGAGGTTCAATGAGCTGTGCATTCAAAGATGCCCTTCTGCACACAACTGTTGTCACAAATGCCTATTTGTGCGCTTGTGGCCTTTGTGTGTCCAGCTTGAAATAGTCTGGCCATTCTCGTCTGACGTCTGTCATCGACATGTTGTTTTTGTTAACATAGCTGCCCGATGACAGCATGCTTTTGTGCATTGTCCCATTCTCTGTATAAACTAGACATATATGTATTGCAAGAAAATCCCAAGAGACTGAAGGCTCAGGGGCTGAAAACAGGAGCCTAAATCTAGCACCAAAAATGACAACAAATGCATAGTCACTGACATCATATGTCTCACCTTAGCTGAACCGTAGTTGAATCACTTGACAATGTCTGCATTTTGTATTGTAATTTACTGTTTGAAGGAGCTGCCTTTGCCTTTGTTGTTTGCATTAAGAATTAGTATTGAAGTATACCTAATCAAGAGACCACCGTGTATACCCACTGTGTCTGTGTGTGTGTGTGTGTGTGTGTGTGTGTGTGTCTGTGTGTCTGTGTCTGTGTGTCTGTCTGTGTGTCTGTGTGTTTGTGTGTATATCCAGAGATCTCAAAGGAGTCAGACTTGCCTCTGCACATTTGGTACAGGCAGTGAGGGTTTCAGAACTCTGGATAATTGGAGCCTTTGTTCTTAAAGGTGAACCTGACATGTATGTGACATTTTTTGAGGGATTCAAGCAGCACCCTGAGCAGAAACACATCACAGGGTCACTGTTCGCACGGCAAGCACACAGCAAATGGACAGCAAATGTTGGCTAAGCAACTTGCTGACTATCAGAGTTTTAAAAAATCTAAAAAGGGCTGCAACTAATACTTATTTTCATTATTGATTCATCTTCAGATTCTTTCCTTGATTCATCAATTGTTTTCTCTATAAATGTCAAGGAATAATATCTTCAGTGTCAGAAAATAGCCTTACTATCACAGAAGACAACAATTTTCTAATTTAAAGGAGTTTAAACTAGACCTTGAATTTGAAGCACTTTTTTGTTATATTAATATTGTTTTTACTATTTGTTATGAGCTGCCATGATTCCATGCTACTTCACGTCAACATCAAACTGCCTTTAATATATTCATTTTTGTAGTTAAAGGCATTCCTGCCTTATTTATAGTGACAGCTAGAGAGAGAGAGAGAGAGAAGGAGAAAGAGAGACAAAGAGAGAGGCAAAACACTAGCAGTGATACTAATTAAGGTTCCATTCCATTCAGGTCAACCAGAAGCAGGGGGCTCTTATTGTTCATGCTACTCTCTGCTAGTAATTATTGCCGATTGTAACACATCTGATTACCCTATTTTAATCTCAAAATGGCTGCTGTGAGAAAGGTCCATCATGATCTTTGTCAGATTGTAGCTTGTTATACTGTATTGTGTGATCAAGCTTAATGTTGTTTAACCTGAGGCCACATAGTAGGGTTGAAAATTATGTTTTGACCGTTAAGAAGTTAGTATTGTTATGTTATTGAGCAATCTACTGAAATAGGTATTGTTTAAAAATATGTTTTTCTGAATGTTTATATAACCTCTTTGCCATTTTTTGTCTCAATCATGGTTATGCGTTTCCTGTTAGTGCAGGGCTGACCGTAAAGAGATCCTATGTAAATGGGAAGATATTCTTACCACACCGTGATGCTTTGAGTTCATGGCTACTGTAAAAACTCTTATGAACTTGGAAATCTACTTTCATTAAAGTGATGGGGACATTATATCTTCGTCAAACAGTAGTCAAGTTTGCAGAGCATGTGCATGTTTGTGTAGAGAGAAAAAATATTTAGAGAGGACTATTCTTTCATCCTCTACCCTACGTGTTAACAATACAGACAGGGTCCATTTCCATGAAAATAGAAACTGAAATATGAATCTGAGTTGTTAAAAACTCTGTCAGTCATCATTAATTTCTATACTGCAAAGTCTCTTGAAGTTATAATGGTTGTACTGCTGAATAAATCCTGAGCACTCATTGTCTGCAAGTAAGAATTTAGAATCATGAGTGCAGATTCATCATGTTGACTCTTTGCTCTCAGCGGTATTTCTTGCTGGCAGTTACAGCTTTCTAAAGCAGCCAGGCACTGTTTTGAAATCTGGAGGTTAGGGATAGACCATTAATTCAATGAATTTGCTTAATTAGCCTACTGCCTCATGCCAAACCCTTAATAAAATACACAGGGACTTGTAGACAGAGGTTGCAAATAACTTTCCAATGCAGCCTTGCCCTGTTTAAAAGCAGGATTTGTTATATTTTATAGCAGCGTAGTGGGATTCTCATTTAGACAAGGATCAGTGTTAGGGCAATTTGACAGATGTTCTCACTCAAAAAAAGCTGTTTTGTCAAGGTGATTTCATATTCAGTCCCATCTGTTCTTGAACTCAGATACATATGGAGGAAATATGGGGGGTTAAATTCTTGATGCATCCTATCTTACTACAAACCTTGATCCAAGGCAAGTACCTGGTCATGCAAACTGACTGATAGTAAGCACTGCATTTCCTGTGTATTTTGTACCTTATATAATTCTTGCTCTGTGTGTGTTTCTGCATTGGTAGGGAGATGGTTGAAAAACAGAGCACTTAACCTCAGCCTTGAAAACACTGACTGACAGACTGACATGAAGAGGAGTGTTTTAATGGGTAAAAAAATCTGATAGAATTTTGTCTAACGTGTGCTTACTAATGTGAAAAGCTGTGCGAGAAGGACAACAGCTACATGAAACTCCACTTACCGAGCTTCTGTGACATAGTAGATTTCGACCTGTTTTGTGTTACTCAAGAGGCAAACACCATAGCTGAATGTGAATGTAAATGAATGTGGTATCTAACTGCACAGTGGACTAAAAATATATATATATATTGTCTGTGTAGCCGAAGTCTTATATGTCTTCTTATCTTATATATCCTCTGTGCCACAGACCTCCATTGTTGTCCAAAAACAATTAAACTCATCAATAAGAGTTGCATTGGGTTGTTCCTTCATTGCACTGGCACTGAAGTTTATTTTGAGTTAATCACTGTCCTGCTAGTAAATACTTCAGTGCACCAAATGTGCATTGATCCCTAGACCTGCTCTATTTGAAAAGTGTCCTGAGATAACTTCTGTTATGAATTGGCGCTATACAAATATTGAATTGAATTGAATTGAATTGAATCCCTACCCGGAAGTATAGTCAACAACAATAACAACCAGTGTGTAACATTTAGGAGAATATTTGCAGAAATGGAATATAATATTCATATTCATTTTTTTTTTTGTCTATAATCACCTTCATCATCATTATGTTTTCCTTACCTTAGAAAGATCTGTTTTTATCTATAGAGGGAGTGGACCCTCTTCCACAAAGGCTGCCATGTTGAGCTGCCATGCCATTCTACAGGGAGCCCCTATAGGGCATGGAACACAGGGTGAGGTGAGGGTGTTGCAGTCAGCAATTACACCACTGGAGGTGCAGGTTTAAGAAAACAAATTATTAGGGCTGCCCCCTTATAGTCGACTTAATTGTTGTTCACAGTGAGAACAGTCATAGTTGAACCACGATTCATTAGTCGGATAGTCGCAGGAAAACAAAAGTGAAACTCCGATCAGGGCCGTGCCTAGTCATCGATACGAAGGTATCAGGATTGTTGCGACACTGACCTTTCTTCTTGTAACACAGGGACTCACTTACCGGTGCTCCTAATGTTCACTGACAGGAGACACTGTTGCATATGCTAACTGTACTAGCTGCTGCCACTAGATAGTTTGCAGTCCTGTTAGCTGATTATACCCTGGCTGGGCACTTCAAGTTAACCTTCCAGAAACCTTGGTAATGCATTTGATGCATCTCTTTGTTGACTCCTTTGCCTCAAGGAATCCCATTAAATTTATCTGTGGGGTGTCATCCTTTGTGGCCATGTGTGTTATGACTGATAAATATTTTGATGTGGCTAACATCAGGGGTGTAATAAAATATATTTATATCCTTCCTTCCATGATGATGTGTGTGCCATATGTGTTTTTATTAAATTAGTACAGTCCTGTGCTAGTTCTTCTAAATTGTACTTTTTCTGGGAGAAGAGCTTATAGCAAACTCTGTTCTCACCTTATCTAACACGGCCAATCAACAGGGTCTTAAGGTCTTCCTTGGTGGACTCACTTGTTGCAGGTTGTGCTACAGCTGTACATGATGTGGAGGTGGATGTGGCTCCATCGGGATCTACTGTAGTGGGTGAATGGGAATAGTGGTATAATTTGTGTACCTGCAGGCAAAAACAGACATTGATGAACATAGTTACATACCAGTTAGGTTTATACTCCGACTCCCTTCCCCAGTAGCAGAGTCGCCAGGTTGTGCAGTGTTGGGCTGTCATAGATATTTCTTAAGGCATCTAGAAAATAATTTAATTGATATATGTTATATGAAATAAATAAGCATAAATGCATTCATGCACATACACTAAACTTCACAGTTAATCACTGCTATAAGTCCATTCCACAAACACTACAGTCCTTTCAGGTATTTTAATGCAAACCACATTTTCATAATATTTCATTATATATTTTATTTTAAAACTAACTGCTCCTGTTAGGGGTCGCCACAGCGGATCATCTGTTTCCATTTCTTCCTGTCCCCTGCATCTTCCTCTGTCACGCTAACCACCTGCCTGTCTTTCCTCAACGCATCCATAAACCTCCTCTTCCTCTTTACATCTCACCTAGCAGCTCCACCTTCAGCATCCTTCACCCAATATACCCAGCATCTCTCCCCTGCACATATCCAAATCATCTCAGTCTCGCCTCTCTCACTTCGTCTCCAAACCGTCTAACCTGAGCTGTACCTCTAATTTGCTCACTCCTTATCTTGTCCATCCTCATCACTCCTGTCGCAAATCACTCCTGACACTCTTCTCCACCCACGCCACCCTGCCTGTGCTGTCTTCATCACCTCTCTTCTGCACTCCCTGTTACTTTGAACAGTTTTTTTAGAACATTATTTAAATGGATCTACCTTTGCCACCTCTACTCCTTGCATGCTCATTATTCCTTTGTCCTCCCTCTCATTCATGCACAAGTATTCCGTTTTGCTCCTGCTGACTTTGATTCCTCTTCTTTCCATTGCATACCTCCACCTCCAGGCTCTCATGGAGAGGTGAAGGCTAATGTTATCTGCGAACATCATAGTCCACGGAGACTCCTGTCTGATCTCGTCCGTCAACCTGTCCATCACCATTGCAAACAAGAAAGGGCCCAGCGCCGTTCCTTGATGTAATACCATCTCCGTCTTGAACCCATCCGTCACTCCTGCCCCACACCTCACCACTGTCACACTGCACTCATACATATCCCGCACCACCCTGTCATATGCTTCCTCATAAATCACAAAGACAGAATGCAACTCCTTCAGACCTTCTCTATACTCTCCATCTACATTCTCAAAGCAAACATTACATCTGTAGTGCTCTTTCCTGGCATGAAACTGTACTGCTGCTAGCTAATCATCCACTTAACCTAGCTTCCACTACTCTTTCCCATAATTTCATGCCGTGGCTGCTGATCTGGTGAGGGAGACTTTGTATTTTGTACCTATGTAGTTCCACACAGCTCCGCACATCACTCACATATTTAAAAACTGGTACCAGTGCACTTCTTCTCTTGCCAGCGGGGTACCATCTCCATCCTTCATCACCCTAACCTGCTGCACATCCTTTCCTGCTTGGTCCCTCTGTCTAGCCAAACCGTATACCTTATTTTCTCCTTCCTTTGTTTCTAGCCTCTCATACAACTCGCCATAGACCTTCTACTTAGACTTTGCCACCTCTCTCTTAGTCTTACACTGCATCTCCTTGTATTTCCTCTGTATACTTTCCTCTGCAGCAGTTTCCCAGCCATCCAGAAACTCTTCCCTTCTCTACCACCCAGCACATGTCCTAACTCATACCTGAACTCCAACAGTTTTCTTTCTTCAACTTCCACCATCCCATGCCGCCTAGCTACGCTCTACCCTGCCACTAGTTTGCACTCTTTCAGGTTGCGCCTCCTGCCCAAGACATTAGTCCACCTGTGTACACCTACCTCCACTCTTCTCCGTAACTCTGTGCTCCTCCGTCTTCTTAAAATATGTGTTCATCACAGCCATTTGTATCTTTCTCGCAAAAAACACCATCTGTTTTTTCACATTCCTCCAAATACACCATACCCATCATGTCTGTTCCATTCACCAACATGCCCATTGAAGTACGCTCCAATCACCACTCTCTCCTCCTTGTCTGCCATATCCCCATTCTAGCTTTTTTTATGATAATTTATCCCTTCACACCATGACACTGACTGAAGCAACGACCTGCCGCGGCTGCTATGTAAAGTTGCATAATTTTTATGGGGTCTATAATTTATTATTAAACATGTTAAATAAGAATCATGGTTTTGATCTGAGTTAAGGGAGACATTGTCATGGCTGCATTGGGGAAAGAAGGCCACTTGGCCGTATGGAATATGAAATGGCCAGGAATAGGGATGGGGTATTAGCTAGCTGATAGCTAATCTTAAATAATGTTTGCTTTTTTTCTTTAAATCTTAATAATAATGGCTTTGTTATACATACATCAGTATTTATTTTCATCATCTTGCTCCTTCTGTGTTCTTCCCTGTGCACCAGATGGCTTGGACCTCTTCAGCTCTTATAACGTTTTGAATGATGGTTTAAGCTGTCGGTCGTCTGTTATGCAGGTGGCTCATGCCCATCCTGACAGGTCAACCATCTGAGATCCTGTTCTGTGCTCAAGGTACCTTTTTGGGAGCATTGCCATCGCATATTATTTCCTTTGCACAGGACGAAACAGAGACAAGTGGTATGTTATTATGAGCAAGCAAGCCACAGTGACAGAATTTGCATTTATGTACAAAAATAACTCATTTGAAATGCATTATTTCTCACTTTAATGTGTAAGCTTTATCATTTTTTATCATTCTCAATTATGAGGCCTGCTTGAGGGCAATTTAGCTCCATTTTAAATCCTTTGCTCCCTTTTGAACCCCTCTCTGCTGCTCTGAAATTGGCCACTCACATTACGAATAGTGCTACATATTACCATGTGCCAAGGGGAAGTGAAAGATGGCATGTTGAAACGGCATAGGTGGGTCTGATGGAGAGGAGAAATGTTAGAGATGAGCAAACCTGAAAACCCAATAACACCATTTTATTCCTTTTGGCAGATCTATATTTGTATAACCCAATAATCTCGGTATCCATGTGTGAAGGCACTGGCTGACTGGCTGAGTTTAACAGGCTTCACAGCAGGCATATTGGGTGTGGGTCAGATGCCTGCAGGCTGCTAATGATTAATGAATTCCATCACTGTCATTTTGGGGCTATGGTCGCACAGACAGAAGCTGTCTGTCATCCTCAGCTTGCTGCAGGATTAGCCTAAAATATGCTCTAAAGGTTCCCTGCAAGAAGAAAATTCAAAGCAAAGAAAGACTACTGGATATTGGTTAATTGAAGAACACCACTGATTGCTAATTACTGGGATACAAATAAATCTAGGCTGTGTACATCTCACATTCTCTTGAAATTCTAGCATTAGTGCTTTGATTGTCTGACTTCTGGTTGTGAATTAGAATTTTATTTTATATGTTTCTATTGATTTGCCCTATCAGAGAAAGCTAATTCTATTTTTTAAAGGATAGGTTCACAGTTTTCAGAGAGAACAAGGTTCTGTGTATAAAAGTATTCCAAAGTTAATTTGAAGGAGTGTGGGTTATTCAAATCAAATTGGGATCTTTCAAATTTATTTTTCAAGTACAAAATGAAACTATCCTCCAGTGTTCTGTAGCTCAGCATTGAAACTTTTATAAATACCCATTTCATTTGCCAAAGTGCTTTATTGATTTGCCATTGCTTCCACTATTTGATGAAGAAAAGGTAAACTGCACTGTAAACACATTTGTCAACTAGATAACAACAAATGATTAGTGCATCACTAAACAACCACTGTGGTTCAAAACTGTGTTTGTAAATCTGAAAAACTAAAATATCGATGCCCTACAGAAATGTCAGACACTGTTATAAGGCCACCAGACGACTGAAGTTGAATGTTAATTTGTTGATCTGCATTTATTTTTGTTTTGTCCTTGTCCTTTCAAACCCTAATTTGTCTCTTTTTTTTCTTTTACCCTTTTACAGCTTTCTGGTCCATATCTTACATGTTTTCTGATGCCGGTTAATTCATTCCTTTACTACATTGTCCTAACTAGCATTTTATTTGTTGCATTTGGCTTCAAACACTTTGATTAAAACATAGCTAAAGGGATTGCTTAGATTTTTAGCAGTGTGGCTCCAGCAGTATACTAGACCACATGAAATTCACAGTATGTACCTCGGTTTTACTGCAAAAGTTGAAGCACATTGTAGCAAGGCTCAAGCACCATATGTTTAAAGTCATGGTAAAGGCCAAAACACCAAACTCAAGGCTTTAAAACGGTACTCCACAAACCAATGGGTGAAGGCATGATAGGTTCACACTTGGTTTTCACTAGGGCTGACACCTTCTGGTCGTTTGGTTGGTTGATATCCTCTCATCTGAACAAAATTTCATTGGTTGGACAATCGTTGGTGTTACTTTAATAGGGAGAAAATCTGTTTTTGGAGGGGGGAGGGACATATACAGCTATGATGTATGTTGATGTATGCTATAGTGTTAGAAATAATATGTATGAAAAAATGTTCAAATATATTTTACTCAACAAATGTGGTTCTGTTTAAATACCTATGGTTTAATAGACAATATTGAAATCGAAGTCAAGAAATCACAACACATTCCAGTTTTGCTGTCCTGCCTCGAGGCTGCAAAGCTTAACTTACTGAACGTTTACTCAGCTCCAAACTAACTGACACAATCAGTCAGCTGATTGACTTCATACTTGGCGGGTGGATTTCTGGAGACCCAAGAAAGTGTAGTGTCAATGATTTGAAATCACGACACGTTCAGTATTAATGAACGTAGTCTCTACTGCTGCTAACTGCGCTGTCAGCTGAAGAGTCTCTATCACACAGCACAATAGAGGTGGAGATGTGGCTGCTGTTACACGTCTGTTGAAAGAGGAGTTAAGCCGACCTTACTGCATTTACCATAACACCAGAGCACCAGAGCTGAGAGCGCCAGACTCAGAAACGGTTGCTCTGCTTTGCGCTGTTCTCTGTTTCCATCATAATCATTCTTTTTTCCCTCTCTTTTTCACACAGTTATGTGTTTAGGTCATCATCACAGTTCAGTATTTAGGGCACAGCATTTGTTTTTTATTGCTGTTGAAATATAGGATGTAGGCTATTATATGGATATATACAGCTACACATTGACAGAAAAGGGAGAAAGTGAGAGGGAATGACACATAAATCCATAAATCTGGTAGTTGTTCTAAATGGCCCAAATTCTGGAATATTAACAACCACATTGGCCATCAAAAAAAAAAAAAGTCTAGAGAAAACTCTGTTAACCACATTGGTATCAGTAAAGATGTACCTCTCAGCAAACAACTGTGGAACATCAACAAATCATACTCATATACCAAAATATTATACTTAACGAGATACGTGTGAAAGGAAAATAACAAGAGACGGCCATTCCCATGTCATAGCAGATTAGTCCACACGCAGCCCAACCCCCTCAAACACCTACACACCCTCTGCTTCTCTCACATCAAATTTATTCCCTGGTTTCTTATATCCAGTGGATTTATGGTTTATGTTTTTTTTTTTTTTTTTGCTTTAAAGCAAACATGAAGCTGTGGTAAAACCTGAACGGAAAGAAATTGTCTTTCTTTAGTCTGCCTGAACAACTTGACCTGACACCTCTGTATTAAAGGGAAATACATTTGGCTGAAATTGGACGGCAGACGTAGCTATTATACTGCATTCATAATCTCGCAGCAAAGTACCAAATTATTTGATCAATACTTTAAAGTAAACTTCATTTTCAGCCCACAAGTTGGATATGGAAGTAAAAACTCAAAAATTCAGTAGCAATTTTGTCGCTAAGAGGGTCTGAAAAGTCACTAAATTTAGCAAGAAGGTCGTCAGTTTGGCACTACTGGGACTCTCTTAAATTGATTTTGTGTGACGTAGCGTATGGCTTGTTCTGATGCCAATACCTGAATACCTAACAATTAAAATGATGCATATCTGATGATACATAAATGTAATAATTTAATTTGCAAGGAAAAATGTTGCTACCGTCCTCGAATTGTTCCAGACACTGTACCTTTGTGTCCCGAGTTCTATTTTTATTGTTCTCAGGACAACGGGACATCCTTACTTTCGAGTGCTGGGTGTCACAGAGCCTTTGTCGGGTGTAATGAGTTGGCAGTCCAGGCCTTGTAAGAAGATAGAAAAATAAAAATGGTCAAGGTCATTGTGTCCTCTCAGACAGAAAAACCTGAGACTGTACATATTAGCAATATCCCACTCTTTATTCTAATATTTTACAACCTGTGTATGAATGCTTTATTGTCTCAGAGGAACTTTCAATTACTGCCATTGTTTTACTTTGTTCTGTGACCTGATTCTGTCACAAGCATTCCACGGTAGACACGTACAGATAGTAATGAGAGTAATGTTAAAAGTGGTTGAGAAAGCTTCTGCTTTTACTTAAAGATTGCATGTGTATGTGTTGTGAGTATGTATTTATACTCGTGTATGTTTCAAATGTAAATTTATAAAATAATATGAATTAAAAAAACAACAGATGGATTGCTAAAAGGGTTGATGGGACAGGGATGCAAAACATTTTACTCATGTTTACTTGCCAACTACTTTAATCTGCTCACCTTGCTTCAGTTTCTTTCCCCCATACACACACGCATACACCGACTGAAGCCCGGTTCACACGGCCTGCTTCAACGTGTGCGGGTGGCGTGACGTGTTGTTTTTTTATTTTGGCACCCATACTAACAGATTGGAGCAGCCACACTAACAGCGTCACACGTACGTCTCAGCTGCGGATATAGCGGCGATTCACTAGACAGTCGAGGTCTCGCCTATTTTTTTTTTCATGAGCATTGCGTGGCTCCCAGAAAAAAATTTGAAAATGGTCTGTTCATAGCAGCAACATAAGCCCCTTTCACTACAGTGTCAACATATGTATGTGTAGAATATGTCACAGACATGGTAAAACATTTAAATGTATTTTCAAACTCATCACCTCCTGTATCTGAGATTAAAATCTCTCTGGCGTTTCTGTAGACAGAATCCATTCATATGTTAATGGCGCTTTTATTGTACTGTACTTATCAAAGGCAAACTCAGGATAGAAAGATAGGGGCTGGCAGCAGCAGAAACGCAGCACAGAACGCTCACCGTGTGATCACCTCATGCATGCGAGCCGCAGCAGTGTGTACCTGCGCTGTGAACAGGGTGTTACCCTGCTTCCCCCCTCTCTGTCAGCAGTATGTTTTATAGTATTCCAAAAAACACATCTCACGTTTTGGATTTTTCAGTGGAGATTCCGTTTTCACAACAGCAGGTGAGCTGCGTGTGGAGGAGGCTTGTTGTAAATGACGTTGCCTATAGAAACGGTCCAAACCAAAATGGTACAGAGTGGTTTAGATCCACCGTGTCATACCAGATAGAGCTCTGTGTTTGCCAGAAAAATGTTGGTTGCCGAACATTAATATACCTGGGTGTCCCACCTTAGAACAGTCAATGTGGCAAACACCAGGTTTTCAACGTGTCTTTAAAAAAAAAAAAAAAAAATGAAGCATTTGAATATTGATATGGATGCTGATTACCATGACAACAGTCGAAGCTTAAAAACATTCAGGCCAGTTCTAGATCGTTGTTTGAGGTGCTTTATGAGGCATAGGCATATCTCTCCAGTCTTTACTTCCTACTGGTGTAAGTAGTGTATGGAAGTCGCCACTTCCAGGGCCATGCCCTTGTAATAACGGCAAGTGGCAAACAGTTGTTGGTGCATTACCTTTACTGTCTTGATTGGAGTGTGTCATGACCAACCCACATTTGCATCTAGCATGAATAGATGTGTTAGATGATTTCTTATCTGACTAATGGAGATACATGTGGCTAGGTCTAAATCAGTATGTACTTTAGGTTGTATCTCTGGATCTGCGATAAATGGAGTGTCAAGTGAATATCAACTAGATCAAAAGATTAATTAAACCAAAGAATGAGATTTTGAATGCTTGGCCTATAGCAGGTTCTAAAGCCTTATATTACTCTCTTGAAATTGATTTTAAATAGAGGGTGTTTGTTGACAGCTCATAATAACCGCCAGATGTAACTCCCATCTTACCTGTCAAAGAGAAAATGTTAAGTCCTTGGGCGTGTATATTTCTCCTGCTTCATTATTTACTTGTGAAGTGCATTTAGTTTTCTCACCCTTAGGTTATTTCTTGGCTATGTTATTAATTTTAATCTCCTCTGCTACAAGCTATGGTTAAAATATTCAATTTTTTCTTCACATAACTGTAGCCCTTCTTGATGGCCAGAATACAGCTGTAGACAAATTGGTTTCACAGCCCTAAAACTGTACATCAAGTTGGTCCAAATGAAACATTATGACTCCAATTTTAAACTAGGGCATTACTTTAAAAAAAGCAGCCCAAGTTTGATTAAGAATACTGGCTTTTTTCTACAGTTTTGTTCTATTTGTCCTCAACAAGCTGTGGCCCAGCTCCAACTATTTTTATGCTGTCAATAAGTTGCTTATTATTGATAAAGACTAAACACACTTCATTCATCCATATCAGCCTCTTTTTCTCAGCTTCTACTGGTTTTATTGCTGAATCGATTATAAAGTTTCAGTGATTACTTGGCTCAGTGGTGTCTGGCTGGTTGTTGCTCATCTCTTTATAAGCCAGAGTGCAGCTGTAATTCTATAAAGTGTGGCATGCAAGTTTCTCTTGCTTGAAATTGAGGTATAAATAAAATTATATCCTTAAAACACTCCTACAAACCAGCCACTGTACGAGAGAGCCTTCAGTAGCTGCCGTGTTTCTTATGCAGCTGCAATGGAGTGTGGTAGTGGAACACAGTGTTTATCAATCATAGTAGATGGCAGTCCATCAGACATAAAGAAGAGTACTTTATAAACATGCTGTTTAAAACCAGTGTTCCACAGCCATACAGGGGAAATTTCATCACAGGGAAAAACCTTTGAGGGATTTTTCTCTATTGTCAGCAAGACAAAGCAACAAAACTGTTTTATGTTGGGATGCTTTTTGCCATCTTGCAACTAATTTTCCTTTTGTCTTCATGCTTTCTTGCTTTCATGAATGTTATAGTTATTGCTACCTTTTTCATTGCTATATCCATCAAAGCAATAACCCAGATGCAACATGTCCTGGCGAGTTGTGGCATATCAAAAGGCTTATTCTCATAAAGCTACCTAGCTGTATAAATAAAAAGATATATAGTCTCTCTTTCATCTCAAAACAAGTTGTCAATGCTCTCAGTTTCATGAAGTAACAGCGACATGCTTAAACAGATGTCATAACATACAACACTGCCACTAGGGGCAGCAGTCAGGGATGGGGGTTGTTTAGCCAACGCTGTATTTCATCCACATGGCTTTGTTAATCTAATAATGTAATAAAATGTAATGCAATAAAAAAAACTAGATATTTTTTCAAAGCAAGCAAATAATACTTTGTTGTCCTTGTGATTTTAATCAAACTGAAAGTTACTGCTTGAACACATGACCAGGCGTCTTTATGCCTTTAGGCTTTTAGTATAGTGTTGCATCCCCAGTGTCAAGCTGACAGTTCAATGATATGTTTCTGTTTTGAGCATATGTTGGCACTACAACCAGCCATTTAGTAGCACTCATGAAACACAAGTTAATAATTACCACATCTAAGGCACTTACTGTGCTTAGTATTCAGAAATGTTGTTTTGTGTTGACTTGTTGACCAGTGCTCTTTGTGACCTAAAGGCACACATCAGCCTCAGCAACACATAATACATCCTAGAGTAAGACTTGTCAAATACTCATATAATCAAGATAATATTAACATTAAGCTCTAAGGACATCTGAAGCGTACACTATGCAGCTTAGACTGATGAAAACTGAGCCTGGTGTCAGGTGGTCTAACATGATCTCACTTTGACATGCCAGTTTGGTTTACAATGCACAAATACATAGATCCTTGGGGATTTTAACATGTGTATGATATAACATTACCATCTGATTTGATTTCATGACCATATTGGAAAAACAACATTAAAGGACTGCAGTGAGATGAGTATTTAAGGGATATTATAAAAGTGTGCTTCACTGTATGCCTCATAAGTAAAGCAATAATCTCTGTGTTTATTACTTTACTTGCAGCACAGGAGATCACCTCTCTTAGAAATTAAATATGTGTCTTCACATTGATTTTTGTTGTAGATTAGCATAAAATAAGCACCCAGTAGTATAAAATGTTATTTATTTGAATAGAACTTCCATCTGTCCATCCCTTTTTAAACAAGTATTTTAAGAGTTAATGAACACAGTATCAGAGCAGACCTTGACTGTGAAATTAATTAGACAACATAAAATCCTTATGAGGCATAAAACTCCATTTTGCACATAAATATTGGGTATTGCTTGTCTGAAAGCTGGAAAATGGGTTACTAAAGGCAACAAATTAATAATGTCACCATTTGTTTTTAGATGCACCGGTGACAATATAACCTCAGGACTTGGACAGAGAGCTTGCACTTATTGAGATGCCAAATGAGTAAACAAATTAACTTTGTTACACTTGATGATGAATTGCTAATCTGATTATTTTCAAGGGTACTCTTATACACTCTGAAAAGCAGTAACACTCGTTTGGTTTAGTTACATCAAAAACATGTTTACTGAATATTAAATCTGCTCTTTAGATTGTAATATGTTCAAAACCCACAGCCATTAAAAGCATTACTATTGTGCCATAGCATAATGTACAAGGAACGAATAAAATACAGAAAAAATATGTATAGCTGAACATGTCAATACATTTAATGACAAACTTCCTTTGTTGGCAGAAAGGAGCACATACTGTAGGACTGGCTTGTTTTTCTGATTCAGTGTGTTAACATGCCCACTTCTAATACGACTGTTCTAATTCAACTGTTACCAGATTAAGGAAATATTACAGTTATTATTACTGATAGACACAGTAAAATTGAAGCCCAATTGACAAAATTACTTGTTTGTGACAAGTAATGGCGATAGAGGGTACTGTTTGAAATTTTGGACATGGCGTCTTCCAGAGAGCAGTGCCAAAGTGTGCAGAGAAAACATCAAAATGGTTAAAGGCCACTGCTCACTGACACACAACTCCTCTATCTCTATCCTACAAACTGATTCCAGTTTCAGAGAACTGCTATCCAAAAAAAAAAATAATTCTGCAAAATTACAACTCACAATATTACAATATATGACCATATTCTCTATCTATTAATTTTTCTATCTGAAAGTGTCCCCCATACTTGTCAATTGCTTGTGCTGGGACAAAAGAAAACAGCGTTCAACTTGGCATATCAGTTAACAGAAATAGTTCTAATAGAGTGTTATTGTGCTTTGTACATCCATCAAAGCAAAAGACAGCAAACTGGAATAAAACAACAAGATCTTTCCCTTATTTTGTGCTGATAGAAAGATTATACCTGCGAGCTTATCTACAAGTCCTTCAGACAGTAACCCACCTATCATGTAAACGTAGTTTATTGGGAAAATCTTCCTACTGTGAACCATGTGCTTTATTCAAACTATTATCTTAATTTGGTTACAGACAGTAATGGGGTTGCATGTTAACATACTGATTCAGAATTGCCAATACAAATTTACAGAAATTTGAATATTTGAAATTCAACATTTGAAAGATTCAGTCCCTGAAGTAAAAAAAAAAAATGTTTAGGGTATAGTGTCAAGATGCGATTGCTGCTGTGCAATTTCTATCGCTCATAAACTGAGTACATATTTGAAGCGAGGATAGTATGCATCCCAACTGCAGTTTGTAAGCTTACATGGCCTCCTTTTGATGTTCACATGATTTTCATGTTGAATTGTATGGGTGCCTCAGTTGGACTGGCCTCCTCTGTTTCCTCTTTACGTGGCACATATTCAACCTCTATACTTGACTTGGTATTGTTTTTCCCTCTACTCCAGAGGAATAATATTACAAGACAGAAGAGGACAACTCCGAGGAAAGAGATAAATCCCATGGTTGTTGCAATGATAAGTGTCTTTACATCAAACGGAAATGGAACTGTGGCCCGGGTCACATTAGCACCTTCATCACTGGGTTGGTTGGAAATGAAGGCAAATGTCTTGTTTGGCTGATGGGGCCAATTGGGGGAGTAGCTATGCACAAAAAGGTGAGCAGCTTTGGTGTCATTGCCAGCTGCATTGCTTGCAATGCACAAGTAGGTGCCATTGTCCTGGATTTGGGAATAACGCACCTCCAATGTGCCCTCATTAGACACAGAAAGTCTTGACCCCACAGTTTTGGTAGTGATGTATTCCTTCTTTGGGGATAGCCACATTATCACAGGAACTGGATCACCCTCAGCTTGGCATGCAAAATTAACCGTAGTTCCTTCATCTACATGGCTTTCTTGAACCTTATAATCCAGGATCTTTGATTTCTGGCAGATGAAATAGTCAGAAGGGAGGATGTCTGGGAAGTCCTTGAACTCTTTTCCTTGCACAACCTCAGGTGAAGCACACATGGGCTGTTGTCTGTTAAAGTTGAGCCTCCATCGCCGGCGGAAGACCCAGAGCAAGCGACAGTCGCAGGCCAATGGGTTGTCATACAAAGCCAGGGTCTCCAGGTTTCCCACCGAGTGGAAGACGGACTCCTCCAGGGTGCTCAACATATTGCTAGATACATTAAGTACACGGAGGTGGTTAAGTCCTCGGAAAGAGTAGGGCTCAATGGCACCTAATCTCCCACCAGCCAGATGAAATGCCTGGAGCTTCTGTAGATTGTACAGTTGGTTCCCTTCTACTGTATGAATGGGATTGAAAGACAGATTCAAAAACCGAAGATATCTTAGGTGACTGATGGCTTGGTAGGGGATGACAGTAAGATTACAGTTTGTGATGGACAATGATGTGAGGTTGAGTCCAAGCAAGCATTTTGCAGTCATGGTATCCAGGGCTGGCATATGAGAAATCTCCAGCACTCTGAGCCGATACAGCCTCTTAAAAGAATAATCCCTTATGACACTGACGTTTAGATAGCGTAATCGAAGTGACAACAGGTTATGCAGATGGCTAAGGGCATCAGTGGGCACTGAGGCCAGATTGCATCCCTCAATGTTGAGACTTTCAAGGTTGCTGAGGCCATGAAAAGATCGTGGTGAGATGAATACTAGGTCGTTGTCACCAACCTCCAGAGCCCTCAGGTTGTAAAGCTCCTGGAACATATAGTCGAGCAGAATGACAATTTTGTTCTCACTGATATCCAGCTGGGTGAGGTTGGTCATGCCTGTGAACACCCCCAGCTGAATGAGCTTCAGCTGGTTGTTGCGCAAACCTAGAATTCGAAGGTTCATAAGGTTACTAAAAGCCCCAGGCTCAATGGATGAAATTGTGTTTTCGTTAAGTTGCAGCTCTTCCAGCTGAGGGTAATTAATGAACTCCTCAGGCCCCAGAGTTTTCAGACGGTTCTTGCTGAGGTCTAGCAGCCTTGTTTCAGTGGGAATGCCCTCAGGAAGAGCTGACAGTCTTCGTCGATGGCACACGACTGAACGCTCCTGACCATTGCAGTCACATCGGGAGGGGCAACCGGTGGTGGAGCCAGAAAGGACGGTGCCCAGCATCAGGATCAGGATGGGCTGCCAGCATGCCACCAAGTAGCTGTGCCCTCCTGCCTCCCCTGACACCATCCTACTTCTTACCTGTGGAGACATAGAAAAAGAAAGGTTGGAGTGGAATGGTGGTAGAGAAATGGCTATTACAATTTTGAACAATGCCGTATCACACTCATAGCAGATAAAAATATTGAAAGAAAAGGAGTTATGAAAAATCTGTCTACATAATTAGTTTCTAAGAGACCAAATCAGGATTCCATTCAGCCCTTTATCACATTTTGATTTTGAATGAATATGTGAATAACTATACAATGTCATTCATTCCAACTGAACACACAAAATGAGACATATTTCAGGGAGAAAAAGCAATGTCATTTTACAGTTTCCATTTGTAGACAGATATGGCTAAATAGCTATCCAGATGTATACAAATAATATACTGTATCTTCTGTATTTAATAATTGTTTTCCTGAAATACTTTCCTTACACACATAAAAATATCATATTGAAATATTTTCCTGTGTTTTGTACACCTTAGACTATATTCTACAGGGTCTTCAATGTTTTTCAGGCCAAGGGACCCCTTAGCTGAAGGAGAGATGGAACAGGGACCCTATACATATATTATATAGAATTGTGTTACCTTGTACCTTGTTGTCATGCATGCAATAATAATATTAAAATAAGAATAATTAACAGGTTCATATATTTATATTTTAATTTAAAAAAAACATACTGTACATGTGGAATTTGTCTTTCTGTTGGATTGCTGGATTCATGTTAGTTGTGATTCTTGTTATTTTGTTTTCAGATATTTTAAATTATTTTTTTTTAAATAAAAATGTTCAAAATATTGAACAATTATTTGGCGGCACCCCTGCAGTGACTCTGAGGGGGGCCGCCATAACAGCTGAACCATTGTTTGGAAATTCACAAGGCAAATTTTATAATGTTAAACCATTATTTGATACTAATGAGTTCCACAGAGTTACAGGCATATTAGCTGTTTTCAAAACATAATATACAGTATGAGCTCAGCACATGTTTTGCATATGAAACCTTTTACAAAATGAAAATTATAACTCTATAATAGCCAGTAGAAATGACAATTTTGCTTTTATCTGCATACTTTTACATAGATATAAGCTGCCTTCCCCCTTTCCTTGCATGCAATTTCATTGCGGTGGATTTCCTCACAAGTAATGAAATCAGCCAATCAATAAAGGGGCCCGGTCACACAATATAACCACCCTGCTGTGCTTCTGACTTCTTATTGTGTTGAAAACAATTACTGCCAATATCAGTGACACATTGTCTCCGCTCATACAAACTATTTTTAATTAGCAGCCAAAAACGCCACGGTACATCTTGAAATTACTTATCCAAGTATTTGGAAACTTAACACATCCCATGTCATTGCTGAGCTGTTGACCTTGCAGTGATATAAAACAGAGATTGCTGCCAAGCAGTGATAAATGGAGCGAGGGGGATTGTCAGAGGACTTTAAACCCCTATTTGATTTTGACTCAAGGGAACTTTAACTTGCTAAAACCTTCAAGCTCTACTTCTCACATCCATCATGCGATTTTAGTCTCGGCGTTATCTGTGGACCATCACTCTTACAAGAGCCTCATGATAAGTAAGAGAAATGACACTGTGATTTGTTATCATTGAGACGACTGGCCTTACCAGTGCTTTGTTGACACAGTGACAATCTGGACTTAATTAATGTTTTACTTTGGAACTTTAATCTGACCAAAAAAAGCATCTAAAGGCCTGAAGTTGTAAAAAACGATGACGAAACATTAGCGTATGTAATAAAAAAGTAGAATATTTATCTCTACCTGATTTTTTTTTTTTAGGATTACCAACACCATTGTTCCTGCCCCTGTGCAGCACTCAATATTTTTTTCTTCTCTGGAGTATATCTTGCTTTACAAGTGGAACATTTAATTCCAATGAAATCATTTAACAATAAACAGTGAAAGAAATGTATCTTTTTAGTTTCAAAGAGAAAATTCCATTATGTGAGGTTAATGCAGTCTCTGTACAAATATGTTTCATAATGAACATTGTCATAATATGTGGGAGCTGAATAGGCATATTCTTTCTGTAACTCATTCACCACAGAAGTGTTTTTTTTTAAGTGCGCTTCAAATTATTGGTGTAGTGCTTTTTAGAACCTCTTTGGCTGTCTACCACGCTGTTGTAGCTTTAAAAAAATATTAAACTTGATAGTGAAGATTAGAATTATCTTTTATTGAACACAAATTACACATCACTCTTAAGTGAATTAAAGTCATGGGACTGAGGCAGCCTGGATTGTGGTCTGAGTAGTTACAATGGAACGGTAATTGCAGCTTTCATTTTCACTTCTTCAAAAGCGTTAAATTCTGTTGGCTGCATATGTCAGACATGTTGGGTGTCCGTCCAGTGTGTATGTGGCATTGGAAAAAGCATACTGTCAAAATGAAAGCTAAAGTGTCTATCGGTAGCTCCTTTGTGACCTCCCACTCCATTCTGTCTCTCACTAATTACATGAATTGACAAATGGAGAGCATGTAGGCTTTTCCAATGGGATGGTGACATATTTTCTAAAACAGACAAACTGTAGCTCAGTGTACTTTTAAAGATGAAAATCTCATACGTAGTGTAAGCACACGTTTAACTGTGATCCATTGTGGCAGATGCTAAACCTTCGAGCGGAATGAAATATTACTAAGATACTCAAAGCAGAAACCGGTTGACATGTTTATCTGTCTAACACAGAATGCGATTATATCTTGTCAAGTCAGGAATATGAATTAGGATGAGGCCCACTGATGTCACTGCTAATCGAAAACAAGCCAATGCAAATGCAATGGTGATTTTCTTAGCAGAGTACCATGCATGATTTATGATTCAGAGAGTAGTAAGGGCAGGGGGTACTATCTGTGTAATCTGGCCTTACAGCCCAGACCTACTCACTGTATCACCACTTTGTTTTGACCTTGAGCTGTAATTCTGAAAAAGAAAAAAGAAGTTGGCAAATAACCTCTCAATTACAATAGCCCAGTACTTCATATACACTGTTCTTAGTCTTTAGATTCAATTTTAGCCCTTGATCTATCGCTCCACACTCTCTTTCTCCTCACTCTGATTCTTTCTATTCTTCTTTTGATAGTATTTTGCAGGGAAAGACTTTGAGTGAACAAGCCTTTTTATCTCCTGCCCTTCTATGACTTTTGCATTTTCTCCATGGACCTCTCACCCTGTCATAGTTTTCTCTCAAAAGCATGTCTCAGCTCACCATTAGTCTCTCGTTCCCTCGAATCCCTGCATCCCCTCTCTTATGGTGCCGTGTGGTTTGATACAGGGCAAACCGTAGAGAGGTGTGCTCTGCTAATGGGTCACTGAATGTCTGCAAGCTGCATGCAGACAAATAAGCTACATGCATCAGTGCATACTAGCCCTTCGGCTGTTTTTATTTATTGTTAAGTACCTTTGTTGTGCAACATAACGTTGGAAGAACTATTGAGATATTTTCAATAAAAGGGGGACTGGGCTGTTTTGAAAAAGATTATTGAACCCTTTCTATATGCCGTACAGAAAACAGAGAAAATAACGTAAATACTTTATGAAAAATGACAAACTGTAAAATATCTAAATCGTAGTTGCAGATACAAAGCTTTGTCATTAGTTGCAAACCAATTAACATTATTTGTCTGTTCCCTATAAACTGCACATTGTACTTATCTATCATATCCCTGTTGGATAGTTTCAACTTGTGACCGTTTTCATGAGTCATCGATGCAGCCTGAGTTCTGAGAGTATTCCCTTAATAAATGCAATAATTTAGCTTTTTGCTTTGATTGGTGTGCATGCAGTTTGGACACAGATGATTTGTCTATTTTTTCTTCCTCATTGTTGACAAATGCTGCTTATTCAGATTCAATAATATGACCCAGCTTTGAAGCAGTGTTTGTAATTGTGATTAAACGCATCACAGTTAAAGCCCTTTTTTTATGAAGGTCTTTTTGTCATTTTGTCTCACCCCTATATATGTGAGCAATACATCTTGTGAAAAGGTGAGGTTTTGTGGAGAAAGTTTGTTACTTCTAGTTTGTTTTTAGTTTACAGTTTGTATTACAAAATCTCCTCTCAGATATTTGCAATCCATTATCTATCTCGTACACCCAACATGTAATGTTAGTAATGCCTTTTGTTTCTGTTTATGACTCACTAGACTACTTCTGCATTGTAGATGTATATACAGTGGGCTCACGAGAACCCCTATTATGTATAGCTTTTTGTTAAGTGGCAAACGTATCCCCAATGTTCAGAGAATTGTGAGGATGAAACAAAAAGGATGCTGCAGCTGCAGTGACAGAGTAAATGTTTGTAGGATTTAAGAGCTGAAGAGTGCTTCCACTGGTGTGTTTGTGTTCAACTGACAAATTTGAAGCAAACATTTAAAAGTCAAAAAGCAAACAAACAAGAAGACCTTGTGGGCTGCATAAAAGTGACAATGTTTGTGGGGGATTACACAGGACAAGTCTTTCAGAATGTCTAGAGGCTCTTTGAGGTGACTGAACTAAAGCTGCAGTATGTGATATCTACACAGCTAAACATTTTCCAACCTTTTTTATGGTGTGCTCCTTTAATTATCAACAAAAAAGCCTCCATCTTGTGTCAGTTAATTTTCTTAATACATCAAAATTAGGTGTTCTAACTTCAAATCCATTGCATCATCATTGGCATGGAAATATTTAGAGGAAAAGCCAAATATCTAGCATATACAGATGTAGGCACAGCTTAATATACCAACAGTAATGCTATTACAAATGTACAATGACTTGAACTAATATTTATATTACCATAAAGACTTGCTGCAGTACTGTTCTGAAGTGTCTATGTTTGCCCAGCAAGGCTTGCCAGCTAATCTACATCCTCCAGAAGAATGAGCCGTCCGATATGAGAAATTGCATGAAAACTAATCCACAATTGAAGTCTATAATAAAGGTAACAACCCGTCCAAGCCTAAAGAGAAATTGCATGGCCTGATGTTCCACCATGCGAGGATCAAATGCTTAGAGAAGGACAAAATGGTTCAATATATGGGATACTACTCCCGTTGAGATGCAGAAACACACCTGTATGGGGTCAGGAAACCTCTCAGTTTTTCTCTTTTTGACAACAGTATCCTCAAGCTATCAGGGCTCTCAGCCAGAAAGGCATGCACTTTTGCCTCAAGAAGATACCCATCATCATTTGGAAGGAGATAGTGTCAGGCAAGGTTAGGGGAGTCCAGATAATTATAGTGATCACTGTGGAGGACAGGCAAATGCACAGAAGTTTCTTTTTTGGCATGGATCATGCAAAAATGAAATTGTTAGACAATGTTTAATTACTTACACAATACTCAGTACATTCTCATACTGTAGCTCTCTGACAGCCTGCTTCAAAACAAAAGGAACTGGTAGTGATATTTTATAGTTCTTAAGTGTTCAGAAGGCAAAGAACTGCATAATCCAAAAGATATACACCAGTTATTTAGAGCATTTTGTCACTAAAACAATCTCTGAAGTGGTTTTGCAAAATTTTTCGGGCTCTTTAGGAATCAGTTCACGGAAGCTTAAGATGTGGAGAAGCGTGGACTGTCAAAGCTCTGTGCCACTGTGGAAACAATTACAACCACAGAATCATAATATTGTACATAACATTATATTGGCACAAAAGAAGGTGAGGAGAGAAGCCAAGGATTAGATAGATTTAACTAGAGCGCTACGTTCACCAACAAGCTGCAACATAAACCTGAACCTCGTTTGTTGGCTGGGTATTTTTTTTTTTTTTTTAATTTTGGGATTCGGATCTTTGCACATGCGCCTGCCTCTTTGTCTTTTACCGCACATCCCTGTCTCCCTGTACACACTCACCGGCTTGCCCCGCCCCACCTCTTTCTGCTTCTCTCTCCCTGTATCATACAGGGACAGACACATACAGTACATGCTGTATCTGTCGGCTCTTTTGACTTTCTTTGGTCAGCAGTATGTTTTATAAAGTCGGCCAAAAAACACAACTTGTTTTGGACACAAGCGATTCCGTTTTCACAACAGCATTTGTGCTGCATGTGGAGGAGGCTCATGTCTCCCTCTCTATGTCTCAGTTTCACTGCAGAATGTGCGAATCCGAAGCTTCAAATGTTTGCTGTTGATTTACTACCGAAGCTCAGAAGCCCCAACAAATTATAATTTGGGACAGCTCTAAAAATTATAATATTGGTTTTGGAGAGTCTTAAGGTGATGTGGAGTAGAGGTGCACACATTTATTGAAATGAATGGATATACAGGTTAGAAAACAACAACAAAAAAAAGCCTAAAAGTGATTCTCTAAAAAATTCAGGCAGAGACTGAAGCTTTGCATTCATGCTGGATAGTTTCAGTTTGACTGGTGAATGGTCTCAGAAGATATACCTGGGGACATGGAGTAGTTGTTCATAGAAGCCTGTTTTCTACCTAAACATCACCAACAACTGTGGTAAATGGAACTGAAAATAACAGTCTCCATTACGCTTTCCATTTGACTGTCTCAAAAGTACCTTAACTGCACTCTGACCAACAGAACATTCATCCAGTTGTCAGGAATCATGGGTGGTAGTAATGGGAGCTTGCAAAGCAGGTTGTGGGCTTTTATTGCAATATATTAAATATTAAAACGCAAATCTTATAAAATCAAAGGCTATTTTCTTCAAATATTACATATGAACAGCACACATTCATTTCATTGTACAACTCTGTGTTGTATAATGATAAATACATGGCCTTGATATTCTACATGGTATTTTCTCGCACAATAAATCAATAATTAATGTGAGCATTTAAGAGTGAGCACTGCAGTCCATTTACATGCTCACCTTCCTGCCGATGTGCTTTTGAAAATTAATTGTTCACTCTCTTAAAGGGGCATGCACTGTCATGTTAAGCTAACAGACTGTGTACACCTCCATCACACCAGCACTATGTTCAAAGGCTGTAAGGGTGCTGGCCAATAGCAAGTCAGTAAGACCTGCGATGTTCTCTTATGTTCATCCTCTACACTACTGATCTGGAAATAACCACCCTTAAGATCAGAGAGCCCCTCTCATCTCCTGTGTGGTCAGTGGACGAGACTGACCTAATCATCTTTGATCTTCAATCTTAAGTAGTGCACCCTTTTTTGTGTGAGACACTTTCAGGGTCCTAGTATTGTGCATCCATCGTTGTTGTCATTACCAACAGCGACTCTTCCTACTATGACAAATTAAAATGTCTGCTATGAAAAAGGCCTCTTATAATTCCCTGGAATTACAACACTAGATAAAAGAACTGATGTGGATCTCTGCAAAAACAAGCATAAACAGGAGACACACTGTAATACAGTTCTAGTCACTAAAAACACTGCAAAAAGCCAAAAGAAAAATAAAAAATAAAAACAACAAGAATAGGCAATGCAAGGCTTTCTGCACAACAAAATGAAGGTCCCAGGTAAAGACAGACACATTAATGGGTGCAACAAAGATAACTTTTGGCCACAACAAAATTTAAAATACTCAACACTTTTACTCACACACACACACACACACGCACACACACACACACACACACACACACACACACACACACACACACACACACACACACTACTTTCTACAGTAAATAATCATTTATAAACCTCATCTAATACACATGCACACAGAAAGATAGCACATATGCTTGGGCTAGGGATGGGTGTCATTAAGATTTAACAGTAAAGCTTTTTACCAATATTGCTTATCAATCAGATACTGTAACAATATTCCAATTGGTTCTTTTTGGATTAATAGGCTTTTATTGCATTTTCAATGGATAGCTACAACTGTAGAATGACAGTAAAGGGGGAGAGAGAGCGGGAATGACACACAACCAAAGGGCTGCAGATCAGAGTTGAACCCATGACTGCTGCAGCAAGGACTCAGCCTGGGTACAGCTGCCACCCCACCTGGCTACTTTAAATCAAATGTGTATAGCTAACTCTGTTTGGGGTCAACAAGAGATGAGATATTTCTTCAAGGATGATGAAAAATGAAATACATACACTTAAATGTTGTGAGAGTGATATCAAGAATAGGGAATTTCATGATCACACTTGAGGGGTGGATTTAGAAGCACATGGACTGATATATGATCAAACAAAACTAAAATGTAACACATTAAAAATAAAATATTTACCAACTTCAAAATTCTAAATAATCTGTTTTGAGATTGTATTTTCCAAGGGTTATTAACTAATGAGTTGTTAGTTAGTCAATATACACGTGGCTTCTACATTTGAATTATTCTGGACTCATTTCATGGCCATGTGAGAAATGGTCCAGTAACCACTTTCATTTTAATCCTTGTTTAGTCTTTCAGCTCCTGAAAAAAATATTTATTTGGGTTCTTAGATGTCCGACCGCCTTTACCAGGCACTCGACTTTCCAAAAGATACTGGCTCCTACTCTACTATTTCACACTGGGCAGGTAGTGTACAGTCAGTGTGTGGGAGCTTTTGAGCTGTAAGCTTTTGAGCTGGGAGCAGCTGCCCACGGTTTTATATGGGGGGTCACTGAGAGCCAGGGGGACTCAACCAGACGGGCTGGTGAACCAAAACAATTAACTGGAAGAGGCTGAAAGCTCAGAGCTGCAGACTACGCAATATATTTTCTGAGATCAGCAATACTAACAGCTTTTTATTTAGTGTTCATATGGAAAATATTGCGTAATGGAGATTGAATTTGCATTACATTTTTAGTCTTTAGATAAGTGACATGCAACTTGTATTTTACACTATTAACTCAAATTATTCATTCTCCTTGGTCCAAACAACACATTATTTGCTGTTGGATTGTGATTTAAATGAAATACATAATGCTGAGATATTTGCTGAGATATTTCCTGTTGGACAGCAAGATCAGTAAGATCCAAAGAGAAGGGATGGTAAAACAGCTAAATGACCCTGATGCACATTAAATACTGGAAAAACAGGAACTTGCAGTGAATTTAACCTGTTACAACAGTATTACCTTTCAGATCAGTTTCTTAGTTCACTGACAAAATCTAACAGTAATACTACAAAAGAGGCCCCTTTCTTCATTAACTTCCTCTTTAAAGTCAAGTAGGATAAGCTGGAAATTACACAAACCTTTATCCCCTACCCACCATCAGGGAATATAAGATGTTTTCGACTGGAATTGAAAAGAAAGGGCTAAATGCCATGCTGAAGGCAATTTTACCTCAGACAAGCCTCTTACAGCCCTTCATAGAAAGATTCTGAGACATTTTCACACAAAATCACTCAGACAATAATCACCAGCCACAGTACAAATATGAAGTTGCCAAGGCATTTCTTTCCAAGGAAACTAAGACGATTCATTTGAGTAGTACTTCCAATTGCTTCCTCCGAGTTCTTTACTTTGGTTTCTTTTAAGAAATGCATCAGCCTTGGTGTGGATAGAGGAATATGACATAAAGATTCCAGGGTCTTGATTGTTTACTCCTCCGGTCCTCGTGGTTTTGGGAATACAGAAATACTGAGCAACAATTAATTTTCATTTTATTCCACTCCTTTCTTTCAAGTGGAATAAACCAACCCACTAGTGTCATGTATATTATAAATACCAGCCAAACTAAAGGATGGGGTCAACAAACAGATGAATAGGAAGAGACAGTAAGACTGCAAGATTCCCACTGTGATCAGTTCCAGTGTATATTATTATAGGCTGTGCCATGCAAAAGCTTGAGTCCAGCCAGGAGCATGACTCAAGCTTTAGCATGGCAACCTTAGTCCTCCTTCCTACTAGCCCTTGACTTTCTCGTATTTTGCATAAAGCTGTTATTATTAAATTTAAATGAGGAAAGCTGCTGCAGAGCAGCAGGACTGTGACCTTCTGAATACATTTGTAGAACGCAAATTTGAGTATCCTGTGACAGATCTGCCTCCGTCTGTCACCTCGCCACCCAGCAGACACTGTATAAACACATGGCCTGGCAGTCTTTACCACAATCACTTTCACCATTTCCTTTTCAAGGTGGCTGAGGTTATCCATTATTTGGCAGCATCCTGATTCCAGATTGATCTTGTTTCAGAAAATGCTTTAATAGTAACACTGTAGATGGTTTCTGGACAGTTTATACATTGCTCCTTTCTGGGGCATCACAAATGAACTGTTATGTGCAGGAGTGCCCTGATTTCAGCTGTAAATAAAATGAGCTATAATTAGAACCTAAAATCAGACATGAGAAAAATAAACCATAGGAGACCCTACAAAGGCTTCAGATGGAGGGGACATTATTTATTCTGTATCATTGTTACTCACATAGAGCATCTCATAGTAAGCTTTACTTTCATTATACTCTTGTTCAGTATTATGTGGACTGCTACACTACAGAATACTAAGCATACAGTGTGGGGAAAAAATGCACTGCTTTACATGTGCTGGCTATTTTGTTTTGTTTAGAGTAAAGGCTTCATAGTTCTCCAAGCTCTGTTTGTGTCACTTGTTATAGATGATTCAAATATATTAATATATATGTAAATATACAGTATATTATTGACTGTTAATGCACACACATAACTGTGTATATAAAATTGTTCTGTTGGCCACTGAGCAGCCCCAGAGGACAGTGGGGGTTGTGTACCCTATACAGGTACCTAAACAATGGGTCCTGATTTCTAGTGGAGGTGTGCGAAAACTAAGAGTATCTCAAGGAATTAAAATAGCAATTAGCATTAGCAATAAGGCTCCCATCAACACATATTAAAGCGGTCATGTTCTGTCAGTTTTTGTGCAAAACAGTTTTAAAATCGACTAAACCTCATCCTAAGCAAACACACAGTAGGTTAGTAGGAGTTTCAAGGGTTCCCATTGATCACATGGATCATTTAAACAGAACATTTATAAATGCTCAAAATAGTCAGTACTATGCAAAAGAACAACACATTATTACCTATTGTGGAAAACATTAAAACTGCTAAAATATTCTTTTTATATTGGTCAAATGACGACTTGGATGTGAAAGGGGGCGCTCTGAACCCTGACGCTCCAGGTCCCCTCTACATGTGCGTTTTTTATTTGGTTTGGTTTCACAGTATGCAACTTCAGTGCTTTGGTTCAGTCTCGCTGCTCTCATGAGCGCGGTTTCCAGCCACAGCAGAAAGCTGTTTTCAGTAAGAAAAGCTGCACCACATGGCAGGTAAACAAACTTGGTGACTAACTGGTGAAAATACTGTACAGTACCATGTAGCAACTAAAGAACCAGATACTGAGGAGTTGGTAAAGACCAAAAGAGAGCTACAAAAAATGAATAGAGGATTTATAATTACTGGGGGGATAAATGCTATGTTTTTGCTGAATGTGTAAATAGGTCTGCTAACAGTTTGTTAACAGATGTATCACTTCTTTATATGGTGATAATATGTCAGTGTTTATTTATTTAGATCCCTTTTCACTACTGTAACTGCAACTTGTGCTGCCTCCAGTAGGGGCAAAACAAAAAAGGAATTGATGGAGATTAAATGTTGTGCTAATGAAAAAATATTTTGATTTAACATAAATTGGCATCCTATAATCAAATAAATTTTAATTCCATTGAAATACAGGGTAATTTAATGTGTGATAAAGTGTGAATTTGATGTTCTCCAATCTTGACATACAGCAGTAATATGCACATAAATGGTGCATAAATTGTATAATTAGTAACTTGTGCTGATATTGCATTTACATTGACATACACTGAGATACTTATAGACATGCAAACTAAACTAACAATATGTAGATCGTTGAAAAAAAAGTTTGATCAGTAATAATGATCGTTTTAATCACTCATTTGTTCTCCAGATTTAATCAGCAATTCCAGCCATATTCTGCTCATTTCAGTCCACTGAATTTGTGTTAAGTGCTTTGGAGCGGCAGACGTGCACACACACTGACGCGCATAAATAACTACCAAAAATAAAGGTTCCAATCAGCTGTCATAACCTGATTACAGGGGCCCAATTAAGAGCTTTGTCTATCTCATAGAACCTTGACGTAATGAGCAGACCCTTCACTCAGAGACTGTTGGAGGTCTGTGGCTTGCAGAGGTTGTTGCTGTACTGTTAAAAACAGAGAGGAAGAGTCCTGTCATAGCTGTTTGCCTGCAAAAATGCAAATATACCAAGCAACAGAAATTAAACTATGAGAGACTGTTTTTTTTTTTTTGGCCTGCATAAATGATCACACAAAGTCGCCCATCATCCCCCACGCCCGCCCTCCCCCTCACCACCACTGCCACCCATCTATCTAACCTGTGGCAAATCAAACACCTGCATAGGATCCCACATTGACACTGGAAATTGCCAACAGCAAAAGGCTGCTGAGAATGAATAAGTGTCTAGATGAGTTTACTGGCATTTGAAGGAACATGAATGTTAATGAGGGCAGATTAGGAAGCAACAACAACCACCCTGGCAAAACACTAAGGGACAAACACCAAACAGACACTCTCCTGCTCAGCCTCACACCTTTTGAGCTGTGATATAAAAAGGCAGGACATATAGGTGTGTTTGCATGCATCCATGCACACACACAGAATATAATGATAACTGTATGCCTGTATTTGTATATATACCATGAAAAATATCTACATACTGTACGTTCAGATGTTACATGCATGCATCATATGTGTGTGTGTGTGTTCCATACACAGCACAAACCCAGATTGCATAGCACACAGCAAAATGAAATCCATCTGGATGACAAAGCACAAATAAGATCTGGAGCCCTCCTCAGTGAATAATTCTCCTGCATTCCATCCCTTCCATTTGCCTACGATACACAATTTTATTCCTGACATTAATTTGCTCCCTGGCGATCCCCTGGCCCCACCACTGCACCATAATAAATCTGATCCAATGCCTCAGTGCTCAAAGCCCACCATAGAGACAGAGTACTTACCAGGACTGTCATGCAGAGAATTCTAATTCAGGCAGCTCCATGTTGCCAAGGAAATTCAAAATGCCTCCGAAAGCATGGAGACAGAAATGCAGGATTCAAGGCAGCCTAGATTCAAATGGGAAAGAGGGATATATGCCGCGATGAGAATCCCTTGTCTGAGGGGCATTTGAGAAATGACTTCGTCCTCTCCAGATGCGCTAAATCCAGCAGCACTGATAGGCTGACATGTAAACACACAGGCAGCTCGACTGGCTCACACACGCTCACATACATGCTGCACCTAGCAGAGACAGAGAGGAAGAGGGAGGGGCAGCTGATGAGAGAGGTGGAAGGAGGAGCTGCAGTGCACTGGGAGAATAAGAGGCACAGAGCACAGGCAACGAGGGGATGTGAAAAGAAATAGAGAAACGTACTCTGATTCCACTGGCAGTATCTTCCTCTGATTTTTCTTTGCTGTAGTTTTCCTATTTATGTAAAGATGGGAATGATCTGCTTAACTAGAATACAGCCTGCTGTGGGAAAGAGGAAAATAGTGTTGTGTGTGGATACAGAATAAAGGATGCTAGAGAGGGAGAAGTATGAACGAACAAATAAAGCAGTGGTATGAAGACGAGCACAAAAGTGAAGGGGGTTTATGAGGGGGAAGACGGAGCACTGAAACTACAGGGATATAGAGCAATGAAATTCAGTTTTTGCAGTATGCTAACCTGGTAATGAGAGGCGACTTGTAACTGTGGTGATATAGAGGGATATAGAGCAATGAAATTCAGTTTTTGCAGTATGCTAACCTGGTAATGAGAGGCGACTTGTAACTGTGGTGGGTAGGGATGCATAAGTGGTTTTTTCTGTTTTCAAAGATTTCTTGCCAGAGTTGAAGATTAATGCCACCCATAGTGCGAAGTGAGGGAATCATCAGACAAACTCACCTTTGCTGTGAAGAGTGTGGGGTGGGGGTGGAAAGCACAGGCTTAACGGTGCTAATGGGTGTATGAGGCTGGCATACACATGCTGGCGGTGCCAAGGAGGCTCCACAGTCAGGGAGTGTTTAAGGGAGATTATAGGGCTGAGGATTTAGTGAAGCGGTTGTGGACATGAAGGGCTCCTGGCCACTAAATGAACAAATAATGTAAACCTTAGAAACATACACACACATATATATGTATTTATGTATATGTGTATATATATATATATATATATATGCATTTAAGTCTGGATGAAATTGTTTATATCAAAGAGATTCATTTTTATTTCGTTTTAATTTACTTTAATTTTCTCTCATTTTTTTGGGGCCAATTTATGGCATATAGCTTCTTCAGGAAAGTCCACCCTGCTTTTGTACTAAATCTGTTAGACAAACAGCAGTACACAGAGTTGAGGACAGCCAACGGTGGCACATCTCTGCTGTACAATAAAACATACAGAGGGGAAAGAATTATTCAGGTGGTTGGAAAAGGGGAAGCACTCTACACCAATACAACATAAAATAAATTGATGGCTCATTTCACCAACTAGAAGCTAATCTAAAAGAGATGAGTTATGCCCCCATGTAAGAAATAAAACCAGATGAAAGGTGCATTTTGAAGAAATTTGAATGAATGACACCAAGGATAAGAACCACCCGACGTGGAGCAGAAGGAATTCACCTCATTTTTTATGCTTTGAATGGTACTGTGGCCACTTAGAAAAGATTGGACAGCTGATTCATGGCATCTGCATTTACATTAAATGGTGCTATGAATTTTCCTATTTCTGTGTTAGCAGACAAGGGCCTTTGAAACCATGTGACTCACAACCTATGATTTGTGATTGGATTTGTTACTGAGACGGTTAAAGAAAATGAGTATGTTTGTATTGTGATGTTACAGAATTCAATCACAGCTATGTGGCTATTTGATGTAAGAGGGAGGGCTTTCTTTATTAAATGCGAGCACTACATTTCCATAATTAATGTCTGCACATATGCAATAACTTTCTACTAAGATCATTTTTTTTAGAGTAGCAAAGAACTAGCACAGAGCTCTGAGTTACTTTCGTGAGGTATGTCCTCTCTTTTAAAAGGCTTTTAAGGATGAGGCTGGCAAACGTAACAGTATCTCGGATAACAGGTTTGGCTAGGGTTGCTATAGTGAACATTTTCTTTCTCTTGTGCTTTCAGTTCTGGGAAGGCTGACAGAAAACCTTTTAAAGGTCCAGTGTGTAACATTTAGGATGATCTATTGGCATAAATGGATATAATATTAATAGGTATGTTGCGTTAGTGTATAATCACCTTAAATTACAAATCATGTTTCTGTTACCTTAAATTAAGGCTGTTTTATCTATGAGGGAGCATGTCTTCCTCTATAGAGTCTGCCAAAAACTAGCTCTAGATAGGGACTTTCACATTTTTCACGAGTTTTGTGGCCACCGTAATTTTTCGTGCATGCTTGGAACGGGAGGGTGAGGCAAATGTGTAATCTGCAACTACACCGCCATAGATGCCACTAAATTCTACAAACTTGAGCTTTGAACTCTTTATATATGGAATATTTCTCTTACTATAGGCCAATCCACACTGCTTCAACGTGTGGAGATATCCAAAGCATGACAAACCTACAGTCACTAAACTATAGTTACACAATTTCATTTCAGGGGATGAGGTTAGCAAACAGCCAGTTCAAAGAGTAGCTTTTGAATGTGTGCGATGATCAGGATTAAATGTTTTTTTGGACTTGAGTGTCTCAGATGACCTTCAGTTCAGATTTCAGCAATGGTACTAAAATCACTGCACAACCCTGCTCTGTTTCCTAAAACCTCCAACATTATGATACAATTTGTTTTTGTAAATAAAGGAATCACTGGGCAAAATATTAAATTCATGCATTTTTTCCCACACACAATCTTTTAATTATTGCAGTCACAAAATGTTGCTTTTAATTTGGTAGTGGCACTATTTATGTGGACATGAACACTTGTCAGTACATTACAAATTCATGATGGGTGGTTGAGTGGGTAAATCTCTGGAACAAGACACTATGAAGCTACAACCTGGAAGGCTCCTAGAAGTCAGCAGCCTCCTCTAAAACAACTCACCAAACAATTTAGCAGCTTATAGGTATAATCCCTGATTTATTTATTGTTTTGCCAGTTCAATCTTAGGGAATAGTTGAGTTTCAAAACATCAACACCTAGGTTGGAAAATAAATTGCTGTCAGGGGTCGCTATTTGGAGCTATGTCAATATCAGAGCCAATTTTTTACCTTGTGGGTTCTATAATAGCTAGGAATATCTTTTTAGCATTTTAACATGGAGAAGGAGGGTTTTTCCAGTCTTGCCCTGTCGCCTGGTCTTAGTAATACTGACACGTACTGCTGATGTAGTAGCTGTAACATCATTTTACAGCAATCTCTTCAAATAGGTCAATGTGACACAATTTTGTCGATTGAGATATACAGAAGGAACACTACACAACGCAATGGCTAAAAAAAGATGAACAGGGACAGTGACGGCTTGGTTGGTGATACAGGGTAGATTTTTCCATTAAGCCTGATCAGTGAGGATTTGACACCAAAACTGTGTTGTGTATGTGTTGTCAGACCTGCTACATCTCGTATTAAGTGTCTGTCAGGCAGCTGCTAACATGTGGCGGTGTTTTCCCAAAATACATACAGCAGTTTCCCCCACCGAGTCTGTCTCCAAGAAAACTGCTATAGCCCGACCAAGAACCGATTCTTTCAGAGATCGTGAGTTCAGCTGCAAAGACGCTTCTGCTGCTTGCACTACACGAGGAAGCCTAAAGGGTAGTCTTTTTGACTTGTTTATGTCATGTTCAATCATGATGATGAAGAGAGGTAGCTTATGAGTTAAATGAAGGATTAAAAAAGGTTTATTTGCAGTATTTTAATATTGAGTAAAAGAACTGATGTCTCAAAACATCAAAGACTGTTTCTCAAGCTTAATGAGAACATGTCTTGAGTTTGTCATATTTGACCTCCCCAGCTCCATCATTACCACCACTAAAAATCTTCTCAAGCCATTTACCCTAGCCATAATTACTGTGCAATACCATTCCATATTCACTGTGCAATCTATTGCCCATGTGCAACTGCTGCTGCTACTATTTGTGTTATCTGTTGTTTGTGGATTCTTACTGTTTTTTCTCTTGTACAAAGTGTTTTTATTTATTATTTTCCTACTCTTAGTGTTTTTTTATACGTTTTTTTCTCTATCCACTTTGCTGCTGCAGCATTGGAATTTCCCCATTGCGGGACAAATAAAGGAATATCTTATTTTATCTTACCCAAAATCCAGGTTAATCTTTGACTCAGTCGTAGCTTTGATAAGCATAGTAACTTAGTAGTTAGTTCCGCCAGTTGAGGACAATATCTCTAACTTACAGAGTATGCTATTCATGTCTTCATATATACTGCCTTGACTACTATATCTCCCTTGATTGGCTATAAACTGGTCTTTGCCATCCCATCTGCACCTAATGCACCTAACACTGCTGCAAAAGTTTTTACTGGCACCAAAAACAGAGTTGGTCTCTCTTCTGCACCCAGCTCTCTTTACTAGCTTCCGGTGTGTCAAAAATGTATTAAGTTCCTGCTGTTTGTTTTTAAGGCACTCAACGGAGCCTGCTTGTACTGCATCTCAAACGTCCTAACCTGTCAGAATTTCTTGAGATTTTCTTGATGTCTTAAAGCTGATGTGTTTTTCTAAGTCAGGCTGAGGCGTTACAGCCTGACTGAACCCAATTTAACCCAATCTTATCTTTAAAAAATACTGAACTTAAATGTCAATAGATCGGTGTGGTAGATGGTCTGTATTTATAGGCCATTTAATGAAAATATCGAATCAATATTTGTGTATCAACAATGGATCCAATGACTACTTATCACCTGGGTGAAGTTCCTCTCAGCTCTACGGAGCTTGTTTCCTTCTTTCGGCTCTTTGTTTTGGTTTTATGGCTTGTAACTTTGCTGCTTTGATTCTCATCAGCATCTTTTTCAGCAGCTGTTTTTAGCAAAAAAGCTATGGTAAACGCACTGTATGCTGTCAGCCTTTAAGTGCTAAAAATCATGATTATTCTTTATTATTCTGTTATTATATTATAAGATATCTTAGAGAACAGGACAGAGCTAAAGGAGTGTGAACAGTGGAAATACATATGTTTGTGGTTGATTTTTTCTTTTTCTTTTCTAGAACACATAAATGTTTTAACTGGCATGGTTATTGTACTCCACGTTAAATCTAACAGCTGAATGTGTCAGTACAGGTTGACATAATCATGGTTTCTCAACAGAGACGAGCTAGCTGGCTAATTAGTGCAAATCTGAGAAAAGTGCCTGTGAACAAAATGTCATGCCAAGACAATCACTCACACACACCAACACTTCAGAGCACAGCTGCAAAGTAGGTGAACAGTGGTTGTATGAGCCAGAAAGAGAGGGGTGAAGTAAACTGTGTGAAATGTTTATCACAGGGTTCATACACACTGGCCTAAAGGTAGGAAAAACATGCATTTAACTCACTTACAAGTCCAATGCCGCTTCTTTTGTTGTGCTAGATTGTCATTGTCAAAGCACAGATAAAAATCACAAGGACAGCCCTCAAAGGACTTTGTCAGTATTCGGGTAAAGCAAATGTTAAACAGCCGTAGATATGGTGCTCAATTATTCAGTTTTTGACAGATGGTGACTGAGAATGTGTGAAGAATGGCAACGATGCAGCTGGATAAAAAGACAATGCATGATTGGCAGCCAGATATGCTTGAAGTAATGAGGCTAATGTTTAATTAACTGTATCTCAAGACAGTCGTACAAAGCATTGAACTTTAGAGATACACTATACACCTTATCTAGTGTATTGATAAGGTGTAAAGTATGTGTTATCTGTATGGATAAGATCAAAATGGTATTTATGTTTCAATTAAACATTCATAGTCAATTGTTTTTGTCAAGGCAGCAAAACATTTTTCAAGTGACAGTGTGTCTGCTCAGATGGATAAATCTGTCCCCATAAGAACTGTCAAATTTATATTTGATGAGAGTTGTCACAGTGTTGCCACAAAGACCGTGGCAGTAAATCTTTCATTAGCTGACACCTTTGTTCAGGGATCACAGTGACTGATGACTGACATGATATCATTTGGTCAAAATAAATTGTTGAGGTTTGCAAAGTGTCAGAATAGAGTCCAGTGCACAGCACCCAAATGCACCACTGATGTAAGTTTTTACTTAGAAATGTTTTACCACTACGCTCACCATTTTTCTTATTTTTTTTTTACCATTAATTGTCATACTGTGCCTCAATGAGCCACATATTGTTTATCAGGAGAGCCATGTACAGTATATCTATTTACACCAGTAATATTCATTAAAAAACACCCCGTTGCGGTCAGTATGATCAGGGGAGAAACTGTTTTTTTTTCCAGTACTCAAATTATTCAATGTAAATATAAACAGAACAGAATATGGATATAGAGGGATTTGTTTACATTTCTCTAAGCCTCACATTTGCTGCCCAAAATTAATAAAAGAGCACCACCCTGTGGATCAGAGCAGTAATGACAACTGTAGAATTTATTCATTTCTGTATTTACCCTTTTTTTGCACATGGCCTCCACCTTTTTGTGAATAAGTCAATTTATCTGCAGACACTTGCTGTAGGCCTGAAGCCAAACCAGAATGAGATGCATCCAAAGACAAAACGTGTAATTGTCCTTCCAGCTTAAACCCACATTATAATGCCAGTACTTTCACACCTAAATTATTTACTGGGCACTCACACATGGATAATCACAAGTTTTATTTAGCTGCAATGTTATCATTAATTGTCATATGAAACAGTCATACCAGCTGCACACCCAGGCACAGAAACAAGTCCACATTGTTGCAAACATTCTCACTTGCAGCTGAGAATCTTTTTTTCTTTTCTCAGTGAATATCTCAGAACAGCGAGAACAGACAGATTCTCTGGCATGATGCTGACTGCGCTGGGTGCATGTAAAAGTCTGTGTGCGCTATTTGAGCGTGACATATCTGCTGAAGACCTTTTTTTTTTTTTTTTTTTTTCTGCTGCAGTGAGGGAATATGAAAAAGAAAGAGAACACCTGTCCCTAAAATTACAGAGAATGCCAGTGAGCATAGAACTGATTATGCTCAAAGTGTGTATAATTGTGTAAGCTGTGAACCATGTCCACCTTTCAAGCTTGGCAGTCATGCACCGTTTCCTGTGACCTTGCTTTACATGAGAGAATCTAAACGGATTTTGTGTATTTTCTATCATTTCACTCTTCACTTTAATTCTATTCAGAATGCATTATGTTTGAGATTGTTACACCATACTGAATGTGCTGGATTCCAACCTCAGTCAAGTAAGGTTTCTACATTTGAATACAATATTTTTTTACACACTTTGCAGATACATAGATACACAGATAAACATAGTCTGTGTTTTGTAAAGGTTTTCTCTTCACCAAGGACAACCGGAAAATAATCTCCTCGTTAAAACATTTCTGAGCTGGAAAAACAACATTATTATGCAGAAGGCAATATTATCATTTGGTCATAAAAATTAAGAATTATTCAGTTGTAGATTTAGATTTAGTTATAGGATTTTGAGAATTGGGCAGGAAGTCCCAGGATGCCACATTAATCCTAAACCCTTTTTCTGTTCCTATATGTTACGATCAGAAATTGAAAAGCTGAAGAAGAGATGTTCACTTTTTGTTCTACAAACTGAAATACTTAGTATACTAGTTGTCTGTGACATTAAAAGTCAGCAGCAAACCAAACATAAGTCACAGCCATGTTAGCCTTTTAGTTCTGGCAATCGCATCTACATTTCAAAAGATGTAAAAGTGGTGTTCATTTGTGGAGAGTATCTTGCTGATAATGTGGAAGTATCATTAACCTTTGTTTAGCACAGAGCTTATTTTCCAATTGGAGAATTCGATCCAATGGTAACTTCTGGGCAGGCCTACAAACATATGTCATACCTGCAGCACAATATAGGCAGCTGTCAGGTTCAGGACAGTCAGAATGTATAAGTGGACAATTATAAAGATAATTCACAACAGAAATATACTGCAGATTTTTTGCATGACTGCAGTCTTTGTTGGGTTATTGAATGGTTACATGATGAACTTTTCCCTCTACAAAGTCTGTTGTGTACGAGAAAAGAAAACAAGGACTGTTTTCTATGAGAGGTGAAAAACACAATACTGAATCATGTAGTTGTAGCAAAAGGCGACTCACACAGTTCACAAAGTCCTGGCTGGTGATCCATGAGCTGAGTGCGGATTTAACAAAGTTGAGCTCTGATGAAGTGGGCAGGACTGCTGACTTCTTCTTTTCTGTCCACTTAGTTGGAACAAAGAGCCTTTGTAATGCCTCATCACTCCTGTAAAAAGCATGGCTGAAGTAAAGCTCACACACCACCATCAGTATCTGATGCCAGCTGAATTACATGACAGCTGCTTCGGGCTACTTGCTCTAAGTATTTCTCTCCCCACATCAGCAAATGGGCCTGTGACTGCTCAAGAGAGCCATGTTAGGGACCCGCCTGCCTTCAGAACAGTTCACTTATGTGGGACCCCAGAGGGCCATGCCCAAATTTACTTGGACCTGTCATAGCCACACAGCAGCAGCTTGTCAGGACAGCCAGAGATATGCTGGAGTGTCCTCCACTTCGCCTTAATAGGGAATTCAAGTTTCTTCCCTCTGGCACAACAGCTAGTCAACCAGGGTCAGAAACTACTAGTTTTCCATGCTATGAATGTGCTTAGTTCTGGTTAAGGTCTTTAATACAAAATAATAATCAGGATTCTGCTGTCAACCTTGTTTATTTATAGGCTGCTGTGTGTTTTGTTCATATTTATATGAACCTAGGTGCAAGGGGATATTGCTCAACTGAAACAAGTTGAATTGAATGCAAATAACTGAATTGTGCTTCTCTCTTCTCTTCTGCGACATGCAGTTCTTTGCATTCTTCATCTCATTCATTCAGCTCAATGTGCAGTATGCATGGTCTAGTCACAATGGTGTAGAGCATCCTGAAAACACATGACCACACACACACACGTCTTTACTTGTTGATCATTTGTTAATAATAATAATAATAATAATAATAATAATAATAATAATAAAATTGTAACAGCACCTTTCAAAACAGATTGGTAAAGTGTTTTACAATAGAAAAATTACAATTAAATATCAGAATTAGAATTTTGTTTATTGCCAAGTAGGTTTTTACGCCTACGAGGAATGTGACCTGGTGCAGTTGTTGCATAAAATATACACATATACAAATATACAATTATTCAAATCACACAAAAATCACTCAGAAAAATAAAGTACTTTCAAAAATAAGATAAAGATAAGAAGAGAAAGAGAAAGCTCTGCAGAAGAACGTGGGTGCATTAATGTAATGCATACTTTATAGACAGGGTGGGTATAAGAGCTAATGACAGTGGGTAATCCAGGCCTTGTTAAGGAGGCCAGCAGCAGACGGGAAGAAACTGTTTTTATGGCGAGACGTTTTAGTCCTGATGGACCGCAGCCTCCTGCCAGAGGGAAGTATCTCAAAGAGATTGTGACCGGGGTGGGAGGGGTCAGCCACAATCTTACCTGCACGCTTCCTGGTCCTAGAGGCGTACAGGTCCTGGAGGGATGGCAGATTGCAGCCGATCACCTTCTCAGCTAATCGAATGATACGCTGCAGTCTGCCCTTGTCTTGGCAAATCAACAAATAAAAAAATTAGAAATGTAAGAATAATAATACTGTGAAAGGCTACAAGCTTCAGATCCTCAGGCAGGGAGTTATACTTAAAACCTATAACTCAAAACCACTATGTAAAGATAGTCCATTCCAGATGATCCATCCAATATCTATATCCACTTTCTTACCAGTCTATCACGGGGCACATATAGACAGCCAACCATGTTCTCACCCATGGTCAATTTAGAGTAATTAATCCTCTACTAAAGGTCCAGTGTGTAGGATTTTATGGCATGTAGTGGTTTAATTGCAGATCGCAGTGGTGTCTATTGATATAAACAACTCATTCTTAGGTAGCAAAAGTAACGATTCCTATATTCAGGTGATTATACACTAATGAAAACATACCTATGAATGTTATATTTCATTTCTACCAACAGAGCCTTCTAAATGTTACACACTGGGCCATTCACATTTTTAATAAATAAAAAGTTGCATTAACACCAAAATCTGCTTTAAGTAACAAAAGTAGAGGCCCTCATTATAATGAATAGTGTCTTACACTGCGATATTGATGTATTAACCTGCAAGCAGCATTTTAATGTTGTCAGTGGTCCAGGTGGCACTGAGTCTAACTGCTTAATATACTTGTGCATCATATTTTATGGGCTCATCATATATTTTAAACATAACACCTTAATCTGCAAAGTAACTAGTGCCTGCATCATCAGATAAAGAAGAACTGAAAAAGACACTAGTTGCATAGCATTAAAATTGTATAAAGTACAGATAGAAATAGTAAGTACAGTCCTTTAGAAATGTTTCACATTTTGAAAAAAAACCCAGCTCTGCTAAAGGCTCCTTTACCATGTGTGTGTTTTGGGAAGTTTAGATGATTAACATTCACACACAACCTCTATTAAGCTGTCAATAGCAGCTACTAGTCATTTAGCACTCATAACCACAGATAATGCAATATCAGACTACATGCCCTATACAACCATAGCTTAGGTTATGGAACTGCTTATTTAGAAGTGAACCATCTTGGTCCCAATGGCATTTGTTTCTTCTAGTCTTTGAAGAAAGCTCCCAGTAGACACACTCACACAGTGATCTCTGTGTGCTGCCATCAACAACAGAATCTGACAGAAACAATTACAAGTCACTGCCGCATTGTAACTCGGTTGCGCTGGTTAAAACAGTTGGCTCCCATCGGCTGAGTCTTTATCTTCCCTACTAGAGGTGCAGCTGCACTTTGTCAGTCTTTATCATTTTGTCAAGCGGGTTTGCTCAAAGATGCACAGATAAACTTGCATGTTTATGTCCTCTGGGCTCGTGCTGTGGCTGGCATACTAGAGGCCTATGTTTCTACTGCAACCTGAGCTCTTCCTGCAGTTATGTCATGTCAAGTCATGTGAATTCTGTTTTAATTGTGTATCTCTGTGTGTTTCCTGTACTCCCTGCAGTCCAGACAACAACTGATCAGTTACAGTCTTTGACCCCTCTTTTCCTATTGCTCGTCTTCACTGCTCTCAGGCTTCACTGTGTATGGATGGATTTTTATTCTGACTGTTCAAATGTAATTTCTCAAGTTCTCTTGTCAGTGTTTCTTTAGTGTGACTGCATTTTTTGAGATATTGCCGACGGGGATGTGTCAAAAACACAGCTACAAAGAACACCAGCTGTCAGAGTCGATATATGTTAGAACTGACCCTAAATTCCATGTTTTGGTGCACCTTTCCACAGCTCATCCACATGATGAGAAAAATCTTACATGGAAGTGCCATGTGTTAATAGCTGACAGTGTTACCTGTAGTCCAAAATGTGGTATGTTATTCCATGCAGTTGACATTTTACCTCTCAAACCACTTAATAGAATCAGATGGCTTATCCATTTTTTTTTTTTTTTTTTTTTTATCTATTCTGTTCTTTCTTGGTTAATATTTACTATATATACATATTATTTTTGTTTTCCTGAATTCTGGACCTGCATTTAGTGCTTCAATTATACAGTAGACCGATAATATTAGACAAATGTAGCATACGTTTTAAATAATGAAGTTTGAGGTGTGTAAGAAAGATTTACTTTTAGTCTAAAATTGTCAATATTCATGTCAAACATTTTAATTTGAAACAAACGATTTAGCTATATTAAGCCTGCCTCCCTGGTAGTGTGTCTGACATTACAACAGCAGTATGCTGTTAATACTGCTGCCTCTGCAGCATTTTGTTTATCCAGGTCATGCAGCAGCTGTGTAACAGAAGCAACTATGCAAGGTCTTAAAGATGCCTCACTACCTCTTTGCGAGGGTTCAGCAGTTTGAGAAAGAAACAGCAATATTAACACAATGCACGCCAGAATTAAATTTTTGAGTAACTGATTTTAAAAAAGTGTATATTTCACCCACATTGTGGCTTTACAGCAGTGTGAAATATTGTTCCTATGGATTGTAGCTGTGACATTACTTGCAATTTAAGGAACCACCTGAAGATGGAAGTAAAAATCCACCGGTGAGTTTAAAAAGCAGACAGCCTCTGAATTATGAGCATTGTTAATCCTTTCACCTCACACAATTCAGTTTGTATTCTTGTAGTACTTCATTGTTCCCTCCCCTCTAGAGTAATGTATTAAGGACACCCACCCATGTGATAGCACAGCAGTGTGAAGATACCATGGCAATTACTTGGATAGAATGAGAAGTTGAGCGATTTTATTTTCTCTTTTTGGCTACCAAGAAGGACACCTCATTTTAGTGAGAAGTAGGTGCTCAAATCAATGTTATATGCATTCACAAATTCAATCTCTCACAATTATCCGTCAGTGGAACAACTCCAATTTGTATTTCATAGCGTGACGGATGAGAATCTTGGCGTCTGTCTGGTTTTTTTTACATTTTGAAATTGAAACTGCAAGTTAATGTTATAATATTCAAACCGAAAAAGCAGAATCCATAGGAAATACAAGGAATAAACAAAATAGGTGCTGAATTTTGATGGATGCAATATATATTTTAATGAGCTTTTAAAGCAAACAGTCACCAAGAATGCAAGATGCTTAATAGTTTTCATAAACCTTGTGCCAAAATATTGCACGTACAATACAACTTCCTTAACACTCCTGTCACCTTTTATATAGGCTCTTAGCAATTTGTATTTATGGCAGAGCTGACATTACAAGCATTTCCGAACAATTGCCTTCATAAACAGTTATTCACCTATATAGCCCCGTGAGGTCATCCTGTGAAGGCCAGACTAAAGCCTACCCCAGTGAGAGCAAGAGAGGGGAAAATGGTGAAAATAAGTCCCAGAAATGGTAATTTAATGGTACAAAACCAATCGAACAGAGAACAGACAAATGTTCGAACATAAAACCTGGGGGTGACCACATGGAAAAGCTGCTGACATTACAGAAACTAGAAATCTATATGTTTATAGATCTGCAAATGTATAGATTCTTTTCCTGAAGCTATGGCACATACAGTACAGTAACAATCAAGTAACCTGTACCAATAGGCCATCTCCGTATTCTATTCAAGGCCAGAAGTCCTGAGACATGGAATAAGTGGGTATTGGAAAGCTGCCAGTTTTTATGCCTCAGTAGAACAATGCAACCACATAATGGTTGTTGTTCAGCGCTCTGGATGTAAAACCTTCTTGCTGGCCTTGACATTGTGGAAGTCCATCCATGTTGCCGACCTATGTTTTGAATTTGTCTCCTATAAGATACAGATGACCTTCAAGGAGGTCATATAATGCATGTTGTTTTAATAATTTAATAGAAACATGAGTACTGTTGATAGGATTACTCATTCCACTATCCTATATATTCCTCCTACGCTTGTGAAAACACCTCCGCATGTGGGTTAAATATTTTGTTTTCTCTGTCCTCTGCCTTTCTCAGTCAAAATAAAACTTTTTTAAACACATACATATAATGTTACATCTATTATAATTAATTTTTGGCCACACCACTTCCACTCCTAAAAATTAGATGCATGTAATGTTGCTGATGTAGTACTTTAAGCTTATTCTGCTGTGAGTTGCTCTTAGTAAGATTATCAACTAAAGCTCTAAAATGTAAAGTATAATCAGCACTTAATTATACTTGATTATACATAATTAACTTAATTAATTGTCTTCTTATAACAATCACATGGGTGAATAATTTGGAGAAAAAAGCTGTTTAGCAGTTTTTGCCTTCACTCAGAGGATGCAGGGTAAGTAGCTCACTGGCTAAAAACCCCACAGAAACACAATAAACTGAGGCACAATTCCACACAAATGCTCCTCTCCAGTGGCAGCATCACCGTGGTTTAAGGCCAAGGCGCTGCTCTGGGGGTCTTGCTGGAACATTACAGTGCATTTGAGTGAACAAAGCTGGACTACAATGACTGGGATTTTCTTACTGGTTTGAATTGTGTAAGGTTTTATAATGCCCTGTACTGTTATTGCAGTCATACAAATCCATTGCTGCTCTGCCACTAAACATGGATGTCCTGCTGCTGTGTCAGTGCTAAAAGTGGGTGTCCTGGCATCTTGCAGCTTCATGTGGGTGTCCTGCCAGTTTACTGGCTTAGAATGTGGGTGTCCTGGCATCTCGCCTCTGATTGTGGGTGTGTACTGACTTGGGTTGTTTTACCATTGCAGCCCCATGGTCAGATGGATGTTTAACTGTCCTGCCTTACCATTGTGACATGATGGGATTGTTGCCTCGCAGTCAAAGGGCTTATGCAATATGAATAAATTCTAATGATGAAATCGTTCAATCTCCTGAACCCAGATTTCTCATTTTAGCCTTTAGTCTTATTCCAACACATATCTGAAGCTTTATGAACCATATATTGACTGAAATATTCAAAGCCAAGATATAGTTTAATAGCTGCACTATTACGTGAGCCAGAAATGTTGTAGATGCTTGAGAGGCATTTTTCACAGGTTTTCCTTTAACTCAACCATAGGATATAAGGTATATTTTTATCCATTACCACTGTATCTTTATCTAGGTATGATGAGGCTGTTAAGTATGTAAAAATACTCTGCTATGATTCATATTTTGTTAAACATGGTTTTCCCACATAAAAAGTGGCTGGAGGCACATCTACTCTTTTTTTTCTTTTTTTTCTTCAGAAATTCTGGATCTATGAATTCCCCGCCCACCACCACTGCGACTACTGGGTTGATAGCCAGCGTTAGAGGAGTCATTGGAAACATTCAGCTACATGTTTGAGCCTCAGTCAGACCCAGACTCGCCAAAATCAGCAACTAACAGACGTATCCAAATGGTAAGTGTAGTTAGGATCTTTTACTTTTTTAAGTTGTTTGTTAACTTCTTTCTGGCAGTGGCTGACACCTTCATGTCTGAGAAACAGATACAGCGTTACAGTGTGTTCACATTGTCACCATTGTCATCCAAAAACTGCCCACTCTACCATGATGTGCCATCAAAACTCTCTGAACTATCAAGTCTGTTCTGTGCTGGAGTTTTCTGGTTTCTTTGGCAGTGGCATTTGCTAGACACTGATTGGCTTTCGACTTTGTTGCATACCAAATCTAGCTTTCCTGGGGAACATTTGAATCTCAGATTGTAGGGAAGTGTACAGACATCTCCCCCTTCAGTACAGGATTGTGAAAACACCTCTATTGTGACAAACCAGACAAGGTCTGACATTTTAGGTGACATAAACATAAATGTCACATATAATCATACAGGTTCAATCTTAGTGAAATGTATTTCCATAAGCTCCTGAAATTTGTTCAATAAAATTATGTAACATAGATAATAGTAGTAATAAAAAACATGAAACATGATAAATAATAATGAATGGAACTAATGTGAGAAAGCAAAAAGTATTCTTATGGGGGTTTTCTCATTTAAGATCCTAGTGGCCTGAGGAGGAGGAGAAGCTCTTCCAGATGAAGATGGTGTACTATACAAATGGTTCATAAATTGGGGTCTTGGACCTCTAGGAGTAATCCTAAGTGGTTTCCTGAAAGATTGAGGAAAAAACTCAATTTTTGTATAATTTTGTAAAACAAAAACAATGACAATATTCATGAGAAACATTTAATACATTTAATTTTTTATTTTATTTATTTTTTATTATGAAAGGGTTCTCCCTCTACCATATTGTATAGCCTGTTCTGGATTTAAGAACTTTGACTTTTGCTACCTCCAGTTGTAGTACAAAGCAGAAACACTGTCAGGTTTTTTGTTTTTTTTTGTGCTGAATCCAAGGATAGGTTAACTTTTTTGTCGGTTAGTTATAATAATAATAATTTATTCATAGGTAACATACAGGAAGAAGCTGTCATCTGAACAGATGTTTCACATGTATGCTGTACTTCTTTCTCTTTATCAAGCTATCTAACTATGGGCTAACAACAGGTGTTGGGATTTGTGTTTAGCGAAGATTTTTTTCAGTATCTCTTCATTTGTTCTAAATGTAAATTGACAACCTAAACATTCCAGACATGATGTTCAGAGCTTTGCACCAGTTCTGTGAAGGCACATTTCCATACTCCTGCACTGAAAGAATGAACCAACTGACAGGGAACTGCCTTAAGCTTCAGCTTTGCTGCCAGACTTCTCTCTTTTTTTGTTTTCTCTTTCCTTTCCCACACAAAATGTTGAATGGCACTGTGGATGTTGAGAATGGAAATTTATGCAAGGGAATGCTGATTTTTTTTTTCTCTCTTCTAGTGCACACCCTCAGTAAACATACATAATAGACTATGGAGATTTCAGTACTTGTGAACTTATCTTCCTGAGCTTAATATTCATGCAGAGGAAAATCAGAAGAGGAACGAGGAGCATCTTTGCAGAAAGCAAACAGTCGCCAGTAAAAGCTGCAACGTTGGTGACAGGTCATTATTTTAGCTAGCTCAGAATCAGGATATCTTGATTTACTCAAGCAACTGTCAGTCAATATTGCTGTCCTTGGATATGTTATTGCAGTGTGGAAACTTTGTCTGTTGGGACTGCTGTAGCCTGAGGGTAAAGACAGGGGTTTGTGACAGAAGGCAAACAGAAGATTTTTGGACTAGGAAAGGACAAAAACGTGATTGCTTTAAGTGCTCTTTAGCAAGGCACTTAACCCAGTTTGCCCAGTGCAGCTACTTTGTAGAAAATAGTATTGGTCTTGTTGAATGTGCTTAAAATGTTTAAATGTGGGGCAGGATAATGCTAAATAGGAGAATCTACTGTACAATATTCTGCAAAAACCTTTCACGGATAAATAAAGGGTTTAAAAAGAAAACAAAAACATCTAGACTCATGGTCTTTTATGCTGGATTCAGCTAAAGAATATATGGCTTCAAAGGCTCAAAGACGCTTTAGCCATGCTGGCTATATTTTGACAGCTAGTAGGCAAGCTCTGCTTTTTCCTTTTCCTTTAAAAAATTCTCACAAAATCCTGAAAACACACACATTTATCCTTCTATTCTTGTGAGAACCCTTACTGACATAATGCATTTCTGTAGCACCCAGTCTCGATCTTAACTGTGACAATTAGGCAAGGAGTTTAAAATAAAAACACATCATGTGCGTTTAAAACATGATCCGTTATTACATGCCTACCTCAACCGAATTCAAACCTTAGGTTTAACATTAAGTCCCTCAATCAGTCACATTTTTCAGACTTATGCAAAGTAAACAAATGCGACAGTATACGGTTCTATCAGATCGCCTTCCACCTGAAGCCTGACTTTGCTGCTGAATTCCAACATTAATTTTATTCTGAGAGCTGAGAACTCTAAACTTTTACTTGTTTTACTTTAAAATTGCCTGCATGAGATTTTTGTTGCATCACTTCGTGGATGTTTATGACTTTGACTTTGCTTTCAGGCATTAAAAAATGATTGGAGGAAGTGTGAGAAGATAAATATGCACTTATATTAATGTTTCTAATATGCCTGGAATACCATAATTCTAAGTGGTTCAGATTGAGTGAAAGCTACTGGAATCGCTTGATATCTGTAGCGCTTTCGTGTGTTTTAGAAATGTAAAGGAATGGTACATCCAATGCTCATCCGGCATAGAGCAACGGAATCTTTTATGTTTGCAAAACTGCTTTAATGACTGAAAACATACAATGACAAATCTCCTAATGTCTAGTATATAAACAAGTATATAAGCAAACAGCAGGCTTACAAAAATACATTTTCATCCATGCAGAATTCATAAAAAAACAGTGCTTGGCTCTGACTAAATCATCATCCTATTTAGGCATGATCAAAATTCAAATGAAGCATTCGTAAACAAAATATACAAATCAATTGATGTGACATTCAGGCTCAGCTATGGGGATTTATCCAAATGTAATCTTGCATAATATCAACAATCCACGCTCATTTTATGGTAATTATTCTTCATTATGATAAGATGCTCAACAGGTTGGCTCAGAGCACTGGGACTACAAGTTTCTGGGTGATGTAATACATGATTGAGACAGATTACAGAAGTCCACAGAGGACGCTGTCCCCGGTAACCAAGGCAAGCTGCGGTCTAGCAGACTCATTACAACTGGTCACCATGCATGAACTTCTAATTATACCAAACAAATAGGTGGAAATCTTTCAGTATGGAAAATGGGCTACGACTGGGGCACAATAGTCTCCAAACTCTATTAAACCTGTAATGGAAATCATTTATCATGCCTATGGTGTGTAACCTCCACCTTTTTGTATGGACTGCTTAATATTCTACCTGTATTACACAGCTTGGAGTCTCACTTGGAAAATCCGTTCTCAATATTTTGTTCTTGAGCTGTTCTTACTTTCATAAGGTTAACCTCGACTTTCAAAGTGATCCGCAGGGCAAGTAAGGCCAGGGGTTAGAAGATTTTATTACTACGCATTTTTTTTTTTCGGTGTCCAGGTGTGGTTGATTTTAAGAAGGAGAGCTTTATGTGTGATATTTTTTTCTTTTTTTAGCAAGTTGTTCAAATTATTCTAAAACTATATACTATTTTGTAGAGATGGGTGAATACTACATGTATGGTGTGATGATATACATTGGTTTACGTAGTCACTTTGCCATACCATGTATACTGTGGTAGTTATTTGTGGGTGTATAAGGGCCAGTGTGGGCAACGTTACCAATAAATGAGCAGGGAGTAATGGCAATATTATATTTTAATGTAATTTGTGTAATAGTTTGAAGTTTCTTGATTTTTCAGGAAATCACTGAATTAGACAAAATTGTAATTTTCGAACTGGTTATTGTATCCATAAATAGTCTGTCAACATAATTTTAATAAAATGTACTATATATATATATCTATAAAATTACAAATACTGTAATAGAGTATTTTATCTATATTGCCCAATCTTACTATTTTGGGGACCTAACTTAAATGTGAAATCATTTATAAAAAAGATTTTAATAAACGCAATAATAATTTTTGCTATGTTGACTACAAAAATAAATCGCTAGCAAGCTATACCCCCACTACTTCTACGTCGTCTAACTTTCCTTTTATAATTGTATTTTATTTGATTAGTTTCAGTTTATTTTTCTGTAGTTTTTATTTTAGAATACTATGTAAGTTTAGCCAGTTGTAGTTCAATAAAAACTGCATCAGTTTACTTCTATGTTATTGGGCACAATATTTATCTGGAATGCATGGGAAAATAATTTAAACCTAACATAGAAACAAATGTAAAAAGATACAATTTTAAACAATTGTTATGCATCACAGTTTGTTATTGTTTTTAATGGTAATTTTTTTTATTTCTGTATGCATTCACAATTCAACAACTTAACCTTGCTTTCTGTTTGAAGTGGATAACTTGGTTTCTTACTTTTAATCTATAAGTGTCTTGCCTTAACTAAACTGTGACTTTGCTGTGACTGTTAACCCCTTGAGTGTGTTCTTGCAGTGATGAGCAGGGTTGCCCTCGCTTTCCATTAAATGTTTTTCTGTATCTCCACCTATCAGACTGCAGATAGTAAACAGGCAGAATGAAATGAATGGAGAGGTGTATTGTTGGAGGAACAGCCGGCACCAAACAATAGCAAGAATGCCTTTCACCAATAGCTGAAGCTGCATGGGCGCTGACATCATATCACTCCCACATCTCCCTCTCTTGATTTCAGCCCCACCCGCTCCTTTCCATTAGCAAGTCGGTCCATGTCCCTGTGTTATTTAAAGCCAGAGATCCTCCCTCTCGCCGAGCCACTGTGTTGCATCTGTCTGCCTCGCTGCTTGTGTGTCTCGGTGCGTGTGTGTATGAGAGTGCGCTAAAAAACCCAGGCAGCCAGTGGGAGAGCTAGAGAGCGGGGAGAGAGACACGGGGGAAAGGCAAAAAGCATCTGAGAAGGGAGAAGGAACGGGAGTGTGAGACAGCTATGAAATTCATCCAAGCTATTTGCTTACTGCTTCTCTGTCCGGCTTTGAGCCTCAACAGCAGGTAAGAGATAAATAAGAGGAGAAGGTTGTTTTTTTTTTTGTCAGTTTCAACCTGCTAGTGACTCTGAAACAAAAGGGGGTATAGGTTCAAAGGATACATTGGGCAATCTAAGATCACTAATCTGAAGATCTGTTCAGTCCTGCCAAATACTGAAGCCTTAATTCGTCCTGGCAGAGGCTTTATGTGTGCTAAGCATGTTGGAGACTGAAAGACTTAAAAGGAAGAAATGAAGAGCTTATCTGTTGAACTAGGCTATTATCTTTCTCAGTTCTGGGGCAGGCTGAGAGACAGTTGTCCTTTTGTGGTGGTAATTCACTGAATGCGATGCCTCCTGAATAGTGGTGACATTGCTTTTTGGGACTTTTGCTGCCCGCTGGTCTGGGAGGGAGCAAGTTGAAGTCAGGGGAACTGAGAGAAAGGACAAGGCTACTTGTGTTGCAGTGTCTTGAAAAAGAGCAGGTGTGTGCTTCTATATATATATATATATATGTATATATAACATGCGTGTGTGCGATATAAGGCTTTGGAAGAAGCTCGAATGAAGAGTGATGGGCAGGAAGCAAGAATAAGAGCGAAATGTGTGGAGAGAGGGAGTTTTGATGATTAATTAAATCATTGATAAAATCGTCCTTCTTCTCTGCCAGTGCCTGACACCACTGCCTTAATGAGAGCCGTGAGAGGAAATTCGGGGCTTTGACTATACCATGGAGACATCACACGCAGGAAGGCATGCATTATAAAACTTGCCTTTCCTTTTTCTCCTCTGTGCCCAAGCATATTTTGATACTCTTGTCATCTATTCTTGGTGAATTAGTTGAATGCAGTTGCTGAGGGAAGCATGCACAGGGAGAATGATGGCTTTGAGCTCACTGTTTTGTTGTTCATAACTAAATACATACATTTTTGTGGTGTGATGCCAAACACATGGACGGCTACAACTTGAATTATTTCTTTTGCCTTTGGAGTTACAGTATGGAGACTTGTAGAGAGAGAAGTCAAGGTTATTGCCTACATTCAACAAATTTGTCAATACCAGAGAGGTACACTGATGATGTATGAGTCATATAACTAGGGGCTATATTGACGTATTAACCTCTAACATTTAGTAGTCAGCAAATTAAGCACTCACACTCCCTTTAACACACCTAAAATTTTAATGCTCACATAAGGCAAATACATAAATAACCTTCAGGCAGCAGCTTTGGAAACATTCAATCTGTTTTATTGCCTTTTTATTATTTTCACTGGTCATACAGATAGACTTGTTTAGCTATTTTCTTAGCTGCAAAACTAATTCTGCCCTTGTTTAAGTTTGATGTATTAAAAATACAGTTTGTGTCCCAAGGTTTGTTAAATATCTTGTCATCAGCCTGCGAGGTGATCTTTTGGGTGCTAATTGGAGAAGGAGGCATTATGGTGGTAATTTAGCAGGTCAGCGCAGATTGTATGCTACCTCTTGAGGGGGAATGCCATGAAAAGTAATTACCAGAACACATAGATACAATCAGTGTTTTATTAGATAGTTTGTTTCTAAACTCAACATAGAAAAGGCAAAAGGCTGTGTTTTGTTAAAGGCAGAGGGGTTGCCTCAACTGTGACTTACTGAATCTTGATTTATTTTAAAAAATAGGAAAACAGCAATAAACATCTACTAGGTCCTAAACAGATCTGCAATGCAGGAAAATGTGGAAGCACAAGCTATGACAGCTGATCTCCAAATTCTGTAATTGAAAAAAGGACAACAATTTGGGGGGATTTGAATAATAATTGGTTAGTGAAAAAATAAAAGTTACAAACAGGGTCTTTTTTTAAATCATTTAATTCGTTACACAAACCCTACCCAAAGAAGATGTTCAGTAGGTTGTTTTAATATTTAGACTGAAATACTAGACAAGCAGCCTTGAACAAAGTCCCACCTTTTTAAGGTTGATCATTTTGTAAGTAAAGAAGAATGAACTCTCACAGTCATACTGAAAAGTGTTTTGTAATGGCCAAAATGGATTGGCTAGTTGAGATGATTTTAAATTTTAAAGAGAAGGACAGCAATAAGACATCTACAAGGACAGCTAAATGTTATTTTCCTGTTTCTAAAGATTTGTTATCACTACGCATCCATGGATGGATTCAGTAAAAGGTCACCACTGAACAGTGAAACCAGTGGATCTAAAACACCTGTCCGCATCATTGTTCCACCCCTCCTTCAGTGGTTGACATGCATTTTGTCTACTGTTATCACTGTCAGATATACAGGATTCGCTATGCTTTTAATAGCCAATGGTAATTAGCTAGCGTATTATCCTGCTATGTTGTCTTTTGATCTACCACCGCCCTGGAGTGGTTCTGCTGAGGCAATAACGGTTGGAGGTGATGTATTTAACATAAAGCTCATGAAATTGGTTTTATTATTGCTGACATGGTCAGATTTTATTAAAAAGCTGTACACTATTCCCTCTGTTTTTTGGTGTACCTTATTTCAAATGCAAAATATTTATTATTATTATTTATCAGCTTTATATTTTTCTTTCTATTCTGGATGCCAAAACCAAAAGGAAATGGAATAATATAATACTGTAGGCATATTTAGCTTTTAATCTGGTACTGAAAACCTATCTTGAGTTGATATGTTGCCTGAAGCACTTGTATTTTTGTTGTTATTCTGGAGGTCATGGTCCCAGACGGCTTATCATTTCCATGGTCCCAGATGGCTTATCATTTGTGGCACCCTCATTCTTTTGTTGTAATAGTGTAACATTGTTAAGACTGACTGTAAGCCTTACTGTCAGTCTCTTACAGGATCCTTACAGCGTAAGGTGTATCTGCAATGGGAAAATGAATTGTGACTTGAGCTGTCTAGTCTACGTATCGCTCTGCCTCGCTTTGCTTGATTCACTATCATCTCATCAGTGGTGCGTGAGAGAATCCATTTCATATGTTAAATGCAACCTCCATTGTGTGACCTGATAGAGTTGCCTTAGGGAGCGAGAATTAATGAAATAGGAACCATTTACATTTTTTGCAGCATTTTGTTAAGTCTCTGGTCTACACTTAATTCTGTTTTATAGCCTTAAAATCTAAAATGCATCTCTTAGGCTTAGTCAGTGTTATTATGAATGCTAAAACATAGATATACATTAAAAAAAACAACATAGCCATTTTATAAGAATTACAAGAATTCACAAGCTTGAAGATTATAGAATGTCATTTCTTATTATCTCTGTAAAAGGAACTATTTTGGTGCCAGTCTCTACTCACGTGAGAGCTTGATTAAGAATGATTTGATTTTAATGAATTGAGTGGATTACTCAGTCCACATAATGGTGGTGCAGGGCTATGTGTCATTGCAGAAATCAATTGGTACTCTGGCAGAACACAAGGCTGCATTGACACTAGTCCCATGAGATATGACTGTCCACCTCTGGGTCAGGGTTGGGAGGCTACTACAGTAAGACTACTCTTCTGAATTTGGCTTGTTTTTCCTTCTCTATACAGATCAAACAGCTCCACCTTTTTTACACTTTCAAATATTCCCTTTCAGAGCATTTCATGAAACATATTTGACACATTTTCTTGACACCATCTTTGATGTCTCTTACCTTAGCAGACTCTTCATGGAAACGGTGATATCTGGTGGGATCTCCACAGCATCAAATATTTATGAGTATTTTGGACGGCAATTAAAAGGACTACAGAGAGCCTTGGATTATACATAAAGTGCAGACACACAGCCGCATTGCTTTATATCTTAACATCTGTCTGTGGATATGAACATATTGTAAATTAAATGGAGTATCTCTTTAATGTTACATAGGGTCAGACATAAAATGGAAGATAGTTTATGAGGTGTAGCAATTAACGATGAAGCCGCTTAAGGACTGTAATAAATGCCATATTATATTGTTGACCATGGTCATTTCCCTTATATGATAACCGATTGTAATAACAGTATGTTTTTCTTATTCCATTCATGACACTTCCAAGCAATCAAATATTATATCCTAATTTACAGTACATCATTAAAATGTACTAAATGTGTGAGAAGATGTAAGCATTTGTACATGTTCTTGTCATTGAAACTGTTGCTGAGGATAGAGCAACGTCTCATTCTGCAACTTTTCTCTCTGTGATTGTAGCTGAAATAGAGCTGAAAAGTGGTCAGCCTCCTAGTCCTTCATAGCGACAGCAGATGCCTTCTTTGTCTCAATCTGTCACATGTTTGCTGAGTTGAAAACATTTCACTGATCATCATTTACATCCAGTCAATACTTTCTTACAAGTGACAATGAATAAATTCAATCAAGATGTACAGCAGTGGAGAGAAACTCCACATGATGATCCGTCATTGAATAAACAGTCTGAATTTATTTTAGCTTTGCACTTTAAAATGCCTAAATGAAATATGCTGTATACAGAGCCAAGTTGCTCACAAATATTGTCTGACACATAGGGAAAGTGAGGACTGACTATAGCAGAGGTCAAGTGTCAAGCAGTTGTGGAATTAGACCTTGCTGTTGACATGGGGGAGATGGTAATGTCAATCTATACACAGATGAACTGCGAATGGTTAGCAGGGATAATGACTAAGTGGAAACAATCCTCTTCTTATCCCTGGCCATTGTTTAGCACTTGGGTAATGAAAGAAAAACAATTTTGAACAAATAAGGCTTACCTAAGCTTATATTTTCCTGCTTTAAGTGGGGCTTGATTCTGTTGCCATTTGTCTCGATTGTTATTGAGTAAGAGCTCCATCATTATCTAAATGAACTGGTGCTTATACTGAAAGACATTGTAGAAGCCTGACGTGTTTTAGCTGACAGCCTTGCGTAAACATTTATGTGTTTTGCAGAGCAGCAGTTTGGTAGAAAGTGCTTTAAGAGTCTGACTGGAGTGATGGCGCACCTTACAAGATGGGCATCTGTTTAATTACCATGCAAAGGCAACCTCAGGGTGACTTTTAATGTGCAGAAGTGATCTGTGTCACAATTGGGCCTGTGCAACACAAAACATTTATGAGAATTACAAAAAAATTGCATGATTTGCCATCTGCACTCTTTTTCACACCATCAAGTGACATCTATTGCAGGGACATGATTATAGATATGACTTTCAGGGGAGGGGTTTGACTCCTCAAGATGAGAGAGAATGATATTTGTGCAGCCCGGTAATGTCTTCGGCACAAATCAGACTGTGAATGATAATTGAAATTCAAAGGACATGGCATAATGGTCACACCATGGCAACCACATTGGCCACATGACAGTAATGAAGTGGGCTACAATAAACAGAACCTTGGGTGGCTCCTAAATGAGAAAGTAATTAAAAGGACCATGATCAGTGCGGGCTGAAGAGTAGCCAAACGTTTTATATTCAAGGCCACATTTCAGGTACTGTGTTGTTGCTCTCATTGCTCTCAGAAGACATTTGAAATGACAGCAGTGTTTATTCTTCAAACACTGAAAGTGTGTGTCAAAGATTACTTGCTATCGCACTTCCTGGAACACAAAGTTTTATCATTGCACAGCATCATCCTCTAATATGGCATGCAAGAAACTGAATATTTGCTTGGCGTTAAAACAAGGATGTTTGGGGTGGTATGATACAGACATTAGCAGGCTGATATCGTGTCATTATGTAATCAAGAGTATTGGTATTTCTATAGTCAACAATATGTATTACGGGTTGAACAGTGAGTGTAATGTTGGCTTGACTTATGCAGTGAAACGTATCTGACCAGCCATTAATTTGATCTTAAAAGGCTTTAAACAAAATCATTCTCCCCAATTAACAAAAGTGTCTTGACATTACTATCAGCTAAGACATTAGGCACATCACTTTCAGATGAGAGCACTTAAGATAAATTGCAAATTCTAAATGAAGTCAACCTTTGCAGTAATAGAAACTATGCAATATTAACAGTACTGTTTTCTCAGTGGATAATGCAATCTGTTGGCGCTGTATCCATAAAAATCAGTGTATGTTGTATGTTTTTAAGCTCAGAGGGAAACACCCTATTAAGCTTAATTAGCATTGTGTAAACTCACCTTGCAAGTGCTTGAATGTAACTGAAGTTCATTAATATGGAAAATTCCCACTCTCTAGCTTTAATTAACATTAGTGGAATTATAGAATGTCCTGTCACTACTCTCACTACTCTCATTTTATTAGGTACAACTAACACAAACAATAAAATACAACAATCCTGCTGTAAATTCTACCTTCATTAAGGTTTTAACATTCAGTTCAATTTTGTTGAAACTGTTTTATTGAGTTGTTGATTCAACTTTATGGATATTTTGGGGTCTGTAGTTTGCACTGCTGTTGAATGGTTGATGTTTTGTTGTCTACCCTTGTTGATTTAAATGTGGTGAACATAATATTGGGAACACTTCTCAGCATAACGCAGTGTAATGAAACAGCACTATACTCTACTGAATCAGATCTGTCTGTATCTGCCAGAAACACCATGAAGTTGTATGAACACCTCTCTAAAACAGTTTCAGAAACTGAGCGTTATTAAGTTCATGAAGAGCATGACTCTTGTATTAGACTGCATGAGTTTTGGCTAGGTGTACTTAATAAACTGGCAAATCCAAACATAAAGATGGACAATTATATTGATGTCATATAAAAGGCAATCTACACAAAATGCATGTTATTAACTGAGGTATACTAAAAGCATGTTAAAGTGCAACTAAAATAAAAATGCATTTCTTTTGTTTTACTCAATAGATACATTGTCCTGTGTTCTCCTTTGAGAAAGAAACAGCGCCCCCTAGTTTTGCATTAATTTTTACTGACTACCATTCTGGTACCCGTCTACGTAGATGGAAACAATTTTTCGATGCAGAATAAAGCAGCAGTGTCATTGTTCTGTCACGCAAGAGCAAGCGGTCACACTGAGTAAGAAAGCAGCTTCAAAACCACAGAACAACAATCCAAATTGGCCTTCCTGCAAAAGTCTTCTAACTCATCTAACTCACAAACTTTATCAGGCGTCTTGTCCTGAACTTTTGTTGAGCCACCAAATAAAAACTGAGGAAGAGTGCACTGCTAACATCAGTTTGCAGGCTAGATAGCTAATTAGCTGCTCAGTTGCAGCAATTTAAACAGCATGTGAACATAGCTGCAAATGTCACTTAGGTCTAGTTAGGTTATGGTATGGTTCTTCTTCTTTAAAGACACTAATCCTCGGCCCATCAAACGTGGACTACAGCAAGTAGTTTGTTTACATTGTCATTCCCTACAGTGTAACACTGCTGTTTGCTACTGGGCATGTAGCATTGAGTGAGTTTGCAGTTGAAAACTGCCAGCTGCATCTGGATGTTTAAAAGCTGAGTTAACTGGCTGGAAAACCAAAACAAAGAGCTGAAAGATGCTAAAACACTGATTAGGACTATGGAGAACTGCAGAGTCTGGTGAAAATTCTCTTTGTGCTTATCACTACAAGCAACACTTTTCACATTACACAAAGTCAGTTGTCTAAGTCAAGGATCCTCAGATATATCACAAAGGCAAGTGTTAGATTCCTAAGAGACTTAATTTCTTTTCCACTTTGTATTACTGCTTGTTTTGTAGTTGTGTTTCTGTTTTCTCTGTGCATCTCAAATTTGATATAGCTGTTGATTTAAGGAAGCTATAGTTCTGATGTGAATCTGTATTGCTGCAACCAGCACTTTATTCAACTCCCTTGCTGCTGTCAGTATAGATATTAGCGTTTGGTTGTCACAGTCACTGTTGTAATTGGCAGGCACTTAATTACTCAGTCCCTGTAAACATGATGCCCGTGTTCTATCAGTGATGAGTCATTAGTGGGAGGCTTGGCTTTTTGTTTTACAGTGAAGTGCAAGATGTATAACCATAATAAACAAAAGCTGAGCACCATCCCTCGTCACAGTGGCACCACATATAAAATGCCCCTGTTGTTTTCAGTGGAGTGTTGCCGAGCAGCTATTCCCTTTTGAAGCTAAAGGAGAATCCATCACTTATTTGCTCATGTATGCAGACGGTTGTTCAGAGCTTTCATATGTTCTTGTACATGTGTAAATGATTTCATTAAGTCTGAATCTGACATCCGTGTCAGTCCGGTCGGATTTAAATAAGGTCTCTGCTTTGTATTTGTACTTTCTTATGCCAGTTGATCAGTTTAGGTGATGGGCTCTTAGCCCCCAGTGCAGGTAACATCTGAATCACTTCAAACAATTTTATAGTTTTTTATTGTAATTTATTTATATTAAGTTGATTACTATTAAGGCTGCAGCATTACATTGCTGATTATTAATTGATGAATTACTTTGAAAGGTCATTCATTACATTTACCTTGTGATATTAATATAGCTGTGTGATCTGACAGTTTTGGCATTGCATACACACTTTGTAGACATATTACATTTGAATCCTTTTGTAAATATACTCCTGATAAACACATTCATTAAGACGTTTTCTCCACGTTTTCTTTCACTGCTGCAACAATAGAATTAAATATCAAGCATACATGTCATTCAGACTGAGGTAGATGAAAATGTTACCTGCTACTTGAAGGATTTTCTTGTTTCTTTGCCTTCCAGCTACCATTGTTTTATTCACCTTTATTTATCCAGAGAGGAGTTGCTAAGCAGACACGGTCTTTCTCAGTAAAAGCATGTTTCACATTCATAAAGTTACACTCTTTCACACCAGGGAGCTGCCCTTCACAGATCACATGGTCTTCGATTGAACAGCTCCACTGAAGCAGCTAGTTTAGTGCTTGCTCAAGACTACCTCTACATCAGTTATCGGGGGATAGAATGGGGAGGGAGTTACATGTTCACCTTGCCCACCTTGATTTTCTCTTCCTTTCTTGGGATTCTGCTCTCAGTCATGGACTGCTTTTCTAATCATTAAGCTGCCACCAGCAATCTATCCATCCCCTGATTTCATTCTTTTCTGCTGCTTAATTGGTTCACTATGGAATTAACCAAAGTGCTCAGAGGCATTACTCACAAAATATTAGAGGGATCAGAGAATGTGGAGATATTGGTTTTGGCATGAACAGAAGATGGGGATCATAAATAACACAGGTCTAGACAAAATGCTTAGATCATGTAAGAAAAAACACAGCAAGAGCTCAGTGGTTTGTCCTTCTTTTATTAATATATTCATTATGTCACAGCATTTGTCTGTGCTCTAGTTCTGTTTATGTCTATCGAGATTGCTCTGTGCTGCTGAGCTGTCATTAATTGCTTCTTTCATTATTTTCCTCAACATTTAATGTGCTCTGATTTATCTACAATTTAAAAGACACGGCAGCCTTTGAAAGATGTCTGTCATTCGATCCAAACCTTTCATCCTTTAAAAACAACAAGGTTTTTTGTTGAGCACTAACCACCCAAGTGTGTGAAGTAAATGATAATGCAGGTTTAATGCTTGGCTATTGCTTCCCAATTCAAATTAGCCTATTGATGGTTCAAATGGAATTGAAGCAAAAAGACTCAACAGTTACTTGTTGCTAATGACAAAAGTTGCCTAGAGACTTTATGAGTGATTAGAAATTTACAAAGACCTCAATTACAATAAGTGGTAAGTAAACAAAGGGAGTTGTGACATGAAATCCATTTCAGCTGAATTGCTGGGCAAAATACCAGGAACACCTGTGCAAAATAAAACATCCCTCTCAAACAGCTGTGCAATGAATTCAGGAGTGAAATCTTCTATTCTTGCATTTTTTTTCCAAAAGAACAGAAATACACCAACAGCTGCAAAGAACATTGTATTAAGCCATGCCCTGAGTCTGCTTTTGTAGTAGTGTGATGCAAAAATATTTCTTTGTATCCAATAATATCCTCTTCCCACAGACTTATGAACCACACACTGCTGAAGTGCTAAAGGGTAAAACAATGTAGTATCTCCCTCAGTATTTTTAGTCTTTGTCCTCACAAATTTGGTTTGCGAATCCATTACAACTGAATACGTTCCGCATGTACCATGCTTTTATTCTCAACATGTTTGCCTATACTGCCTTTAGCAAGATGGTATTTTTTGCTAACTACAATAATTAATCCCAACCAATAAATGGGAAGAAGGTTGAATAATTATTTTTAGCACAGAATAAAAAACTGAATGCTGTCACCTTATTTTTTCCAATACATCCAAATTACATGTATTTATGTGTTGTACATAGTGTATTCAATATGTCACCATGAACATACCTCTGTTCTATTAACAATAAATCCTGAAACATGAACATGCAGTTGAATCAACAAAACAAAAATATTATAACCGTCATGTAGTCAGGATTTAATGCACGACTGCTACTAGCTAGCTACAGTAGGGGTACCTACTAAACTGGATGTATATTGTATGTTAGTATGTTAGTAAGTATAGATATTGTCCTTCAGTATAAAGAGTATGGCAGAAAATTGTCAACTTTTTTTATTTTAACTGTAAATGTTGTTATATCGCTCAACAGAGCAACTTCACCAAAGGCAAGCGAACAAGCAGTATAACCTGCCACTACTGTTGTGTGAGCACAACACAATATTTAGGGGCGGGGATTTGCTTTCCTACAGCATGTTCCCATCCCCCTGTAGGAATTATTACTGAGCAGGCTGTTGCGAGTGAGCAGCATCAGCTATTGGATTAGTCTCTGCCGGGTACAGTTATGTTCCTGAACCGTTGTGGGCCATTTCAAGCGACAATTTTGCGACAGTTGTCTCTTATAGGTTATTGCAGTTGAGACTGAAGCAAATTTGAAATTAATTTGGTGCAGTACAGTGGACCAAGTGTAAGCCTTAGTGTAGGTACCATGTCGTTGAGTAATTGAGGTCTGATTAGTGTTGAGAGCACGGATTGGATGAGTGTCTGAGCTGCCAGAATTTACTCCACAGCTGTCAGTGGTCTTGAGCATAATTCATCAAAACTTCTTTGATTTTGAGTTTCCCACTTGATTACTAAGCTCTTTCCTGTATTAAACAAACCAGCTACAGTATATACAGAGACAGTCATTCTAAAGACCTACTACATGTTGCTATATGGTGTGAGTCAGAAAAACTGTCTGACAGAGATAAACTGTCAATATTCAAGGACAAACAAAACAAACTTACGTTCAAGAGATGAAATTGATTTCCAAAGATATCACAGAGAGCTGCCAAACTGATGCTGTGTTTTTCATTTCCTGTCTTTTATTAACCCCTCCATATTTTCTATGTGCTCTCTGCTGGCTATACTGTACATCACAGCCAAGCTCCAATGTACCATTTCTCAAGAAACATAATATCTGCTTCTTTTGGTGAAGGCTACATAAATCTGAATCCTTTATCAGCCGCCAGCACACCTCCTCGAAGACGCCCGGCGGATTCTGTTATTTTTATCTAATCATTTCCTGAGCATATTCTGGTGTCAGGATCCATCCTGGCTGACAAGTGCTGGTTCTATTTGAGTCCCCTATCGCCCTGTTTTTCCAGTGTTTTGCCATGACACCTGACTGATAAGTGTGGTGTTCAGTGTGTATGTATAAGGGGAGGATTTCAGCAGCGACATGTGGCATTTAGCACAGAGAAGCCATTCAGTAGTGCCCATGGTGGCAGTTTATCTCATAAATGTTTTTGTTTTATATTTTGATTGAGGATTTTACGCCTGCAGACCTCAGCATTTGATGGCACTTTTGAGACTCCTGCTTATTCACTGCAAAAGAAAAATGCTGTCTTGAGGCAATGTGAAGTGTCAGAGATGTCATTAATCCACAAGCTTTGGTCAAAGGAGCCACAATTTGCATGAATTTGTGGCCACTATGAAACAAATACCGAATTTTAAATTAGACCTATATTTTCTGACTTCGTTGAATTTTATTGTGCATTTATGGCATTACATTAGCAATGTGCCATTTTTTTTAGATTGGCATGTCTCCAAACCGATTAAAAATGGCCTCCTTAAGCCTGGCATTACAAAAAAAAAATGTAAACATCCTATAGCACACGTAGTTATAATTCTTGACCCTGAAACAGTGCTCTCCAGATGATGCTTCCGGTATTAAAGGTGTGTTGTTACTTGCCAATCAATTTTTAGTGTCAGGTTTACTATTTGGCAACAAATGGAAACCCACTCATGCAGTTCACCCTCTTGTTGATTGCATCTCTCTGATCAATCCGTGTCTGTCCCTGATTTTTTTTCTCTTATTTTTATTTTTATTTTTTTGCCCAAGACAACTGCAAACTACCAGAGAGAGCTAGTCCAGGTTACAAAATATGGCCTTTTCTTCTTTTGTGTGTGTATGTATGTGCATTGAACCTCTCCACTGGTCACAGAGAGGGCAGCGAGAGGGTGTTATGTTGCTGAAGTCCACCACTCCCATTTGCCTGTCTGTCAGATGTCTTGCTTGGCTGAGCTCCACATAGTGATGGTGTTGACAAAATGACAGGAGGGGGGCACACTCCAGTGAATGTCAATTTGGCTGTAAAGCACCGCTTCCCCAGGAGCGCTGAGGCTCCCACACACCGAATGAGAAAAGGGAGAGAGCCGTAGTTTATAAAAGGCAAGCCCCACAGAATTGGGTATTTATATAAAACCTACAGGGTCACGTGCATGCATAATGACGTGCACTACACAGTGCTCTTATACAAGCATAATGTTCACACACTGGGACTGAAATTACATCCCAGCAGCTGCAATTAGCTGGTATGTAGAAGAAATTGCTATCAAAATGCTACCTGACATTTTGTCACTATGACAAGGTAGTGATGGTTTGCGTCTAAGCACAGATTCAGTGTCACTCGTTCTTACAGATCCTGTGTTCTCAGAGCTTTGCCTTGGCTTGCTTACTGTCCTGACTTGACTGGTGGGATTAGAGATGCATTCTAATGTCTCTAATCTTATAATCTGTCTAATAGGGGCACAGTAGCACTGGAGCCCTTTTTAATATGTAAACACAGATTGAGATTGGGGACTTTGGAGGTTATTGGGGACATTTATTATAGATCTAAATCTATAATCTTGACATCAGAATTCACAGACTATTCCTGTTTGTTACTGCATCAAGTGTCTGGAGCTGCATTCACAAAACTCACCTCAAATGTTAAATAAGTTATACCAAACAACCTCCCTGGCGTGTACTAGCAAATTAGCATTTGATGACAGGTGTTTGGATTAACACTGATTTAATGAGCTTTATGAAAGTCCCTGGAGGATGAATGCGGGGTTTTGGGATTACCTACTTCCAGGATACTGTTAAAGACAAGCAAATGGAAAATCTCTGCTCCAAATCCATTAAAATGTGTCCATGTCCTTATCTACTTAAACCCCACCAGGAGCACTGAAACAACTTTACCCCACTGCTTCTACATGTACAAGTGAAACCTGAGGAGGAAGATGCCTTTGTGTAAGAAAACATTAGATTCACTTGGATGTGTCTGATTGTTATGATGACGTTGTTTATGTAGATGGGATGCTAATTGGAAATGCATACACAAGGTCTTTTAGAAGGTGGAAATCTCCAAGATAACCTAGATGTCTTGACCGTTATTTAGGAATCTGAGTTTGAGAGCAGCATTAAGTTAAAGAAACTTAAGTTTACTTTCACTGATCTCTTGGGTTAAATAATATTACCACATAATACATTAAAAAATGCTTGACGTATTCTCTCTGTATTTCTGTAGCAGTAGCTAATCACTGCATTCATACTCTCCAAGCACTCCTTTAGGAAATAATGCAATGCATATTCTCATATATTAGCAAAGGTAAACAAAACCTTCAAATGGATACACTTCAAAAATTAAAGGCTCTATTTTTTCCCCCTCAAATTTACATTTGTGGAATACTAAAATTGAGAGTTTTTCTCAGACTTAGAATTTTATATAAAAGCTACCCTAGTTAAGTCCACACAGTCTATAATATTTTGTTTATGTATGTGATTAAAATACCACATTCATATGTGTGTAACCAATACATTTCCTGTGAGACCAGGCTCTGAAATGAGTTTCTCTTCTTCTAACGAAGTCGTACTGCCACATTGCTGCTTCCTCCAGTCAACATTACTGATTTATTTTGGTTAAATATAATATTAAAAACACTCCGTGTGACCACCAGTCATTATATTGCCACATTTAAACAACAAACATTAAGATTAATACTTAAATATGCACATCTACCCTTCAAATACTAAAATGTTCAACATTTTCATTTTCTTATGCTCAAGCTGGTAATTTTTAAAATAATGTTTGATCTTAATAAATAAAACCTTAAAGCAGTTTATACGCTTGCATTCCTTGGGTCCTTATTAGTTAAACTCCTTGACACAGCATGTGATGAGAATATCTTATAATCTTGCCTGCAGAATGGAAACTGGAATTATGCTTCACCAAACAGTGTAAATTCATATAATGTGCAGGTTGTAGCCTGATTTTCAGTAAGTTCTTGAAGTTCAATATACCCTAATAAGATTTATCACAAGGTCGTGTGTTGGATGCTGACGTGTACTCGGTGTGAATTTGCACTACAAAGCACATTGTGTCTGCCAATCTGCAGGCATTGTGTTGTTGCATTATGTGGTGAGCACATCATACATGTTGTGTGAATCCCACATTTTAAAAACATGCATGCTGATTTCACAAAAAATTATAAAAAACCCTCAATAATTATCAATAATAATAACTGGATTATACAATTAGAGCTGCAACAATTAGTCAATTTGTTGATTACCACAGTGTTAATCAGTAACAGTTTTGATTTATTAATTGCTCAAGTAATTTTTCAAGCAAAACTAGCAAATTTGCTTATGTTTTTGACTGTTGGTCGAATAAAACAAGACATCTAAAGATGTCCCCTTAAACTCTGGGAACATCATCATTTTTACAGTTAAGCTTATGTTTTAACAACTCAGAAATGTATTGATTAATTGTGAAAATAATCAGTAAATTAATGAAAATAATCATTAGTCGAACCTCTATATACCATGTTAGATTAAAATAAAACTGAAAAATGGTATGTACACATAATTCAATTAGGATTTCAAGTAATTAACCCTTATCAGAAAATGGCATAGAATATTATCTTTCTTTTTTTATTGCTGCTGCAGAACTTTTATATACCATAATACAAATAAGATCATTTGAAATTCTAGAGAACAAAGGCTCAGTGAAACATGGTGTGTGAGAGAATGTCAAAGAATGGTGTCAAGCTGGAAACTTGACAGGTTTAAAAAGACTTGAACAATGGTCACCTGTGGGAGTTAAAAATTGTCCCTGCTGAACACGACCTTGTCAATCTTCACCTTATCAGCCTCAATCCAGACAAAGGGTCTGCTGTGTCACCTGCTGTGGGCATTGACTGCAAGTCAGTAGGAGCAATTTGAAAAGATGCTTAAAGGGCCAGTACTTAAAATCCCCACTGCATTCAGATGTACTACAGAGATAGAATACAACATGCCCATAGAGAAATGCAATATGATATGCATAGCTATGTTTTCATTAGTGTATAATCACCTGAAAATAAGAATGTTATTTTGTTGTTTTGGTACCGTATAATGAGCCTTTTACATCTACAGATGCATGGAGACTGCCATGTTGAACTGCCATGTCTCTACAGTAGCTCAGAATAGCCATAGTAGGGACGTTGCGTTTTTTGTGCATTTTGCAACCACCATATTTTCTCCTTACACTTGGAAAGAAGGGTGAAGCGAGTTCATTCTTAGACACTGATCTTTTAAAGGGTAACTTGCACACAGTCAGAATACGTGCAGTAAAAGGGTTAGAATTTTCCGCTGACCGGCTCTGATTGTTATTTGTGTAAGTGTCTGACAACAATACCCTACAGAGAAAGGAAATGTTTTCTCATGCATGGCTTTAGCTGATTTGGACGAGGAAAGTACATAGATTAGAATACAAATTGAAGAGCGGGTGAGGAGAGAGAGAGAGAGAGAGAGAGAGAGAGAGAGAGAGAGAGAGAAAGGCAGATGAGGGTGAACCGGCTGCTGCAAGGGTGTGAAGTTCTGGTGGTGTTCCTGTGGGTGCTGTGACCCTATGCTGTGACCTTATGCCTACAGAGGAGATTTCACAGACCAGATCAAGCAAAAGCTACCTAAAAAAAAAACATGTTTTTCTACATGATCCTTTCCATAATGTTTTCAGATATGTATAATAACTATATGAATCAGCAAGCATTTTTAATGGACGTATTTTGATGGTGCACAAATACCTGCAAGATTACATTGTAGCCCATTCTGCAAGCTGCAGCACTCTCACTCAATACTGGACCACATTCAAAACCACTGGTCACTTTGACACAAAAACATGGGAAAATAAGGTTGAGAAATAACAATCCCATATATCATTTTCAAGGCAAGTTTATGTGTATAGCACCTTTCAACAAGGCAGTTCAAAGTGCTTTACATAGGAAATAAAAGGCATTGAGAAAAGGAACACAAGGCAATATGAAAAGACAAATTTTAATGGATTTAAAAGAGGAACAATGAAACAGAATATAAAAATAGGCTCAAAAAGAATAAAACAGGAGAATACAAATTACAGTGCAGTCACAGTGCAGTGCTATTTAATAAAAGGCAGTGGGAAACAGTGTTTACTGTAAGAGAAAACTAAAAACTTGTTGACAGTTTGCTCTGAGTCCATTGTCATCAAAAATAGTTTCCCTCTCTGCCTAGAGTATTTAGCAGAGTCTTAGCAGCATATTGGGATGTCCCATATCTCTTGACTGTTCATTCTGTGAGTCTCTCAAAGCTTGTGTAATAAGTTATACAACTTACATTAATCCAACACCTCCCAACCTGAGTTGACAACAGGTTCCTCTGAATATAGTGCTTGGCTGCGTAGCGAGCAGAATCCCATTACTTAAATGGATAGGACTAATAATAAAATATTACTTCCAACCTAACCGGATTAACAATGATCTTGTGCTCTTGGGAATTTGTTGAGCTGCCTTTCCACATAAACACCTTTTTATATACAAAGCTTTAAAGCAAGTTGATTTCGCTTCTGCTGCTTTGTGTTCATGGATTGAAGGAGGGATAATAAATGCATGCTGGACAAACAAGGAGGGAAAAAAGGCAGGGCTCTTTAAATACTCTGTTTATGTGCTTACTGCTGCACCTCACTGTATAGCTGAATGAATGCCAAGTGCACACAAGTAAGGTCAGCAAGGGAATGCTAAACATAGGAAAACATAAGCAATTTGTAAACTTCACGCCACAGAAAATGCAGATGAAAGAAAAGGGTAAGACACACTGAATCAGCAACCTAGTCTGAATAGTGAGGTACACTGTGCACAGGATTCTGGTCTACTTTAGCTGATTGGTATCTCTGCATCTATTTCAATGTTCTCTTCCTGTGTGATTGTTTATGCAAAACTCCAAGTCAAGAAAAAAACTGTTACTATTTCATTTCATGCACCTATACCAAATCCTGAAGTTGATGCTACAAAAATGCATTTAAAAATGGTATTAATGATTTAAATACATATATTTTAGGAGGAACCTGCTAATTTATTCAGTATATATCACAGAAGGAACAGAGGAATAAATAACTTCCAACTTCATAAAAACAAATACTCACAGACTTATGTTGCTTAGTTCTGTTGTTCATTGTAGCCCCACTCACCGGCAGCATTCAAGTCCAAAGCTCCTGTGCTAGTTGTATAAACGAACCTCCCTCCACATTTTGAGCTACCCAGACAGGGTAGTGTCAGCTAATGGGGCCACTAAGTAGCTAATGGAAGCTAGTAAAGTTAGCAAATGCAACAGTGGACCGGTAAGATAATTTCTGGGATACAGGAGAAAAAGTCAGTGTTGCAATAGTCCCCTGATACTTTCACTCTGATGGCAAAGCACAGCTCTGCAACTATCTGACTAATGAAAGTGGGTCGATTAAGACTTTTCACATCGACTAACAGTTTAGGGGGCAGCCCTAGTGGAGTGTAAGATTTTCTTCCCCGATAACTCAGTGCAGAATGGTAGTGTCCCAAATATACCCGCCTGTTTGGAACACACAGGAGTGGTTAGCCAGCATATTAAGGACGCCTGAGAAGGCAAAGGTGTTCTGGTGGTGCTTTGTCTTAACCAAGCCAATTCCTATGGTTCTATTCTACACCATGTCCAAATAAGGTTTAGGGACCTCATCCTCAGTTATTCATACAACTTCATACTGAGAGTCAACACTGGAGAGATTACATCAGTGTGACAACGCCTGGGGAAAGGCATCATAACAGGCTGTACCATCTCTGTCACTGTATTTGCCTTGTATATTAACACGCTGGTGAAGACTGCAGAATGCAGAGGCCCACTTTCCAAATCAGGGTTGCGCCAAACCCAATAAGAAATGGACAATATCACAGTAAAGACAACACCAGTGCCAGGAGACGAGTGGCTTCTGTAGGGACCCCTCTTGCTCAAAAGAGGCAAGGTCCATCAGGTTCTGCTTTTCTATCTGTTGAGCCTCACATCACTTCAGCAATGGAGAAGGCGGTGGTTTTACCATCCCTCCACGCATCTTTTGGCCTTTGACAATATATGAAGATCTCTTAACTACAGTAAAGGGCTTTGAAAGGAGGGGTCAACCATTACCCTGCTGATGGAGTCCCAGCAACATCGCCCTCCACAAGACTAAGCTCAGGGTTCCCTTCAGTAGAGTGAAGGAGTTCATGGTGGCTCGCACAAGAGAAGTGCCCCACTGCTGGGACTCTAACAACATGCTTTACTAGCTTGCAGTGTCCGTTGCTGGCACATTGCTGTGTTTCTTGTCACATTATCGTTGCCAGCTGTCGATCAGTGGAGTAGCACCAAACTCTCAGCAGGAATGTGTATCATGTGGCTGCACTCTTGTGTGTGCATGTATATCCTCATGATGAGCATGACATACAAACAAAATGTGGATCTGCACGTAAAAACATTGCTCCGTAGTGGCCAAAAACTCCATAGCTTACCATATACATTTCACAAAAAGAAACCAATGCTGTCCCAAAGATATAATGCTGTTTTTTCTTCCTGGAGCTTTCTCTCCCTACAACTTTCAACTGTTAGTAGTTTCTCCATTTGCTTTGTGCATTGCATACACAAAAAATATCAAGTGAAGTATGAACATACATCTTTCAGTAAAGTGAATTTGTTCTCTTTTTTAATATGAACATATTACAAACCCTTGCAGAATTCTTGCTTAGTGTGGAATTGGGGTACTGATTATGTATTTAAAATGGAGCTTGGTTTCAACATGCAGTTAACACTGTCTGTAACAATGCCTCCAGTAGTAATAAACACAGTAGCACTTGAAAGAGGGCAGCGTTGGTTCAGGAAGATTTCCTTTAAAGCTTTAAATCAGCTGGATTCTGGAGTAGCCAAAAAATGGCACCAGTAAATTGGACTGACAAGACAAAAATACAGTGCCCAAACCTTAAATTTTGAGCTCATAATTAGCAGATGAAATATGATGACATTGTACCGTCATACCATAGTTGCATATTATTACATGATGTGTGATTTACATAGGAATACTGATTATTCAGAGATGTTTTAAGTCACTGCAGAGGCTTCTAGACATTTCATGGACCTAATTTAATGAAACGTCTAGTCGGCCAGTTCTTAACACTATTGAGATTCCCATTTTCACCCTTTCTTTATTCCAGCATGCAAGCCACATATCACTTTTCATTGCCTTTAACCCAAGTGTTTGGCACACTTGATAATTACATCAGATCCTCTGTATTAGTTAATGAATATAAGCTCGCCTAGCTCACATTGGTAAGTAATATGTTGAGACAGTGATCAGAACTTATTCTTGACAGGTAAAGATAGTTTTTACACTGCAGATTCATAACTGGGGTTCATACTGCAGAGATACACATTTGGCATTCCAGTCACAACCCTCCATTGGGCCAACAGTTAGAGCAGATAGAGCGATACTTTAAGCAAGAAGTGCAGTAATTGTGGTTGAAGAGTGACCTCCTCCATTCTCATGTTTGAATTTGCAGGTTATAACTAATGTAGGGGACATAATGGTAGATAAGTCAACTGGCAGACCCGGATTTTCAAACTAATGATTAAACTGTCAAAATGTCTCTTCACTGTATGTGTACATTGATTTTAGTCTTGAAATAACAGTTAAAATAATGTGGATATTCCAATCAGCAGCTTGTTAGCATTCACTTACAGCTTCACACATCAGCTGTAGTTAGAGTAGTGTAGAATAGTGAGTCTCACTTGAAAACAAAATACCACAGTTTAGTTTTTAGTTATTCTCAGGAAATTGTAAATTAATAGCAGTGATTCAAGAAACTGAGCAAACTATTTACCATGTTGTATCTCTGATCTAAAGTCAGTTACAGTTTTGGTGTAGCCAAAGGTCAAATATACAATAGAAATTATATTGTTGAAGCCAATTGAAGATTTTGCACTAATGAGCATCTCTAATGAACGCAACTTATCATTATGAATATATCATTGTAGTAATCGGCATATAACACAGATTGAAATGATTAAAAACTGAATGAAATGGAACTAAATCTTAAACTTTTTTAAACTAATGTAATTAAACAAAATTAACATAATGTATAACTATCAAAGAATAAGATTTGTGCTCCATATTATTTTATAAAGATAACTTATAGAGACAGACACAGAGACAAGATATTTACATAATGTGTTTTATTTTTGTTATATTCCTTTTGTTATTTGAAAATAGTACCTTTTTAATCATAATATGTGATAATTATTGATTATTTTGGCTCAAAATCGACCCCATAGTTAACTAGCCACTGATCCAAGCATATTTTTCAACAGCTTCCAGCAGTGCTTAGTGGATGGTGTTACTTGTCACTTCCTAGGACATGGTCCAAGTCAAGTGCTGGTATACTTAGGCTACTAGAAGCCTCAGCACAGTGTCTTCGATTCTTGATATTAGCAAATATGACTTTTTCTGAATCATCATCACCCATCTCACCACACCGTTAGTCCCTAATGCTAATAATGTTTTTTAGTGACATTATTCTCTGTATTCTACAGTTGGAACATTATTTAATTTCTTTCAAGAAATGGAACAAAATAAAGACATCTAAACCCCTTTATTTATGAATGAGATAAAATTATGTACTGTAACAACTTATGTACAGAGTTAACATTTGGTAACTTAAAGAGTCATGCAAAGAATACAAAGAGGATGAGAGCTGAACCCCTGAAGTATGAAAAATATTTAAACAAGGAGGAGGAAATACATGAAAGAACAGGGTAGGTTTAAGTTTATCAAAGATTTATCTGCCAGAAAGCAAAGGAATGTCTAAAGAAAGTCCTGAAAGAGACTAACGCGTTAGTGAGAAGACAGCGACAGTAGCAGATTGTTACAGAGCTTTAACAGATCAACCAGTAAGAGGTGCTAGTGCTGTAACAGGGGTTTACTACATAAACTACCAGAAACTACTCTGTACCTTAAATGTAGATCAGTAGGTACACAGTCATTTTCAGTATGAACATGTATTTGTATGTATTTATGTTTGAACACATTAAAGTGAGACTTTTTTTTTTTATCAAAACCAGCATTCAAAATAACAACGGAAATAATAATAAACTTCACAAAAAAAATAATCTTGTCAAATACATTATTTAATCTTGTAGGGGTTTTAGTCAAGTCTAATGAATGTGAAAAATTTAATGAGTAATTAGCTTCACTCTTTTCAAACATAAAAGCCATATTTTCCCTCTGCTACCTGCAGCAGTCTCATGTCTATGAAGCCATGTTCATGTCACCCTTTTTTCCTGGCACACTGCCACTAATTGGGGTTTCCCATTATCGAGATGAGATGTCTGACAGCTGCGCTGTCCCCATGACACTCAGTAGATGTGCAGCCAGGTGCCTCTTAGAGTTACCCTTTATATGGGTACATTTCTGTTTTTTATTTATGTTTTAATAAACGGGATGACTCTCAGTATTGGCAGCATTATATATTATAATTTACATAGTAGTGCTAGAAATAAGATAATCATGTAGTACATCATGATTTCCCTTAAAAATAGCACTTTGTTTCACACTATGAAACGGTATTTGTGGTCTGTGCTCTCATCTTTTCATGTTCAGAGACAAAAAAAATAAACAACATAAGTAACATGCATATGAATATTGTTGAATGGCACAGCATTAAGCACACCTGGCTAATCGAGAAAGGTGCAAGGCTCATCAGTGTCTGCAGAATTAAAATTATTTTTGGTTAATAAAGAGAACTTTATCAAATAGAAAATGTAAAAATTGTTTTAGAAATCAAGTTTTATGTATGTGCACAGTTCATGTCTTAGCACATTTTGTTTTGTCAGATTTTAAAATGTTTTAAATGAATGCTCATTCCTATTCTTGTTAAGCATACAATTGTAGCTGTCTAAATATGAAAAACAGAAAACTGATTCAAAATCTTATGATTGCATTAGCTAATTTCAGAATTACATAGTAACTGCACATTCACTTGGTTTGGTCCCTTTCCAATGCATGTAAAAACATTGTTACTGCATACACTATAATGCAGATTAAATTGTTGTAGGAAATATGTAGTGTTAATGTTATAAAGTCAAACTGACATCACATTTTGAAAAAGCAAAAAAAAAAAAACGTTTGCGGATACATAAAAGCCACAGTAAAATCATGGTTATGTCTTATGATATTGCATGTACAAAAAAGTAAATTCAAATGTCTTTTCTATCATTTATCTTTAAATGACTTTACAAATCCACCCTTTTTTCATTGTTAAATTCACAAACCAGTAACCAGTACTTTGAGCTTTTCCTGCTTGAAACAGGGCTGGGTGGGTGGGTTGGACTGTAACAAACAAAGGCAGTGAAGCCCACTGCATAGTGTCGCTGGTGAAGCAATCCTCTGTGAATTGCTTTGAGCATAATCTTATGCTGTCACACTGAGCTGCAAACATTGTGCCAAGACATATACATGATGTTTCATGTGATGGGAGGGGCGGAGAGGGTGCTGAGAATTCTGGGATTGTATTAGTAGGTTGTTGGTATAGTGTTAGTCTTCGCCTTTCCTCAAAATAAAATACAATAAAATACCACTGTGAAATAAAATAAGAAAATTGACATTTTTTGTGCATAGCTCTGATTGTTATAAGCAGGTCTACAGTCTGATGTGGAGAATCTTAAAAGAGTCGACAAAAACAAGTCATTTTATCATGACTTTAATAGAAAAGGTCCATGCTGGATAAGATGTGTTATCTGAGTCATAAATGCCAAATGGGTCGTCCCAGAACACAAAGAATACCGCAGATGATTTCTGAGTTATGGGGTCTTTGACTTGTAATACACACCAGCAGATAGCAGCAGTTGAGTGACAACATAATCACAAAAGTCATAAAGTGTGCTACCAGTAACGCAGCAGCTATAATGGCCAACAGTATCCTGTGTTGGTGAATTGAAATGGTCAGGTGAAGGGCATATCTGAACATCCCGTCTCCCTCCATCTCCAACCAGAGTACAGTACTTATCTTTGAGGAGAGCAGACTAAACCAAAGTCTGTTATTGAATTGCTATTATTAAATCTTCATTGGGGCATGAAAAACTCATTGCATGTGAGGAGGGTATATTGAAGTTCATTGAACAATCCAATGTGCTATGAGACTATGGAATTGCTTCTAATTGAATTTTGTATGAGCACCATGTGAACAGCAGGACTGCCTATGCTTTACAGCATACAAACAAAAAATATCATGGTTCATGAATGCTGCATGCCTGGCTGCCATGTGATGTGTGACTTCAGTTGCACCTTTCAGTGCAGCAAATCATGTCCAGATCCAATAAATCTGTAAAAATATCTGATTCTAACAGATCTTCAAAGACAGATATTGAAGTAATCATTCACCGTGACTGCAATTCCACACACAATTTAGCCACAATATGCATATGAGCAAAATAGAAAGCTAGAAAAGAAGGGCAAGAAAATATGATGATAAATTAATACATCCAGAGGAGCAGGCATAGCAGTGAAATATTTTAGACCCTTTTATGAGAAAAACTGAAAAGTGCATTGAATTGATGATACTTGTATTGTTCAGGCAGGTCCATAAAACAAGAACCAAGACTAACAATTCAATGGTCACATACCCCAAAAAACAAGACATATGTGTTCCTTCCTGGGATGCGGAAGGATTTCTTTGAGCCAGCTTCCACAAGGGTCCAAACTCTTCAGAGGATATCGGGGACTGCAGGACAGTGCCTGGCACTGCCAGTAAATGATGGAATAATCTCGAAACACAGCAGCCAATACTCTGGTCTGATGAGTATTTACCTACAGGGGGTATGCTCATCCCTTCCGTTTTATCTCAGCAAGCACATATGGTGCCCTGTTGCAGGCGCCTCCAACAGGAACGTCTGTTTTCCAGAGGATGCCTGCAGTTTATTTATACAGTTTTGTGAACTTGCTGTATGGCTATGCGCTGTTAGACAAAACAGATTTCTTGTCAGAATAGGGGAGATTTTCCTTGCTACTCTGGTCAAGGTGTGTCATGCTGTGATATTTTCGCTGTGTGTGTTCCAGTGACAATGACACTAACAACACAAATTCTGAGTAAAGAACACTTTAAATGTCCCAAATCAATGGCTGCTGCCCTGCTTGTCCTTCACAAAAAAAGAACTCCTGTTGAGCCTACGTGAGCCACTTCACCTCATTCCCTTAAGTATGCTTTTACCCCGACATCTAATGTGACAGCCAATCCTCAGGGGGCCATTGATTGCAGTGACCCCTATGGGAGTAAGGGGTACATATTTATGTGCCAGTAGACAGCTGTCCTTAAGAATAATGCAATGGAAGGCCGCTGAGACATTGACAGTGAATAGTGGCCCTCTAGGAGCTTTGAACTGCCTGCATCATCACCTTCATCGCTTCACAAAAATGTATATTCACTTTAAATGAGTTTATCTGCTCGACCTCGTGGTCCACCCCTGATGATTTAAATGTGCCATAAATCAATTGTATTTACATAATGAGATTTACAATGTCAAATGCTTGTCAAAGACAACTGTTCCAAAACTGCTTTCATTGGAGGTGTCAGAGGTGAAGGGTGAACATGTCAGATTTCTGGAAAGAGTTCAGCATCTCATAATCTATAGCCACATTAAAGATGACAAATGTGTGCCCTGTCTTTTGGGGGGACATATTTCAAGTAAGGCCCTTGTTCTGGCATATTAATTCCAAATAGATGACAATGACAGCACATCTTATGAGAGATGTTAAAATACAATCAAAAGCATGAAAATATGTATACAAATTGAAGGTGTATCCATTTAAAGGCACATGACAGAAATGTCCTCTTATAGTGTGCTTTGCTGCAAAGTGAAAATGAGGGATACAGTCGCTTGGTTTAAAAACAATGCCAAAATAAACTGACATTTTAGCAGATGGAAAGCAGACTTTTTATTTTTATCTCAGCTGACAAAAAAATCCTTCAAATTTTCCCCATATTGGTATGGCTCTATATTGGTGTGGCATTTACAATAAATCGGCATCTCCTCGTTGCCTCAGAATGCCTCAGGGCTGAACAGAAGGTCAGACATAAACTGAGAAAATCATACATGTTTGAAAGCATGCTGAATTGTGGTTCTCATATTTTTGAAGTGACCTTTTTTTCATTTCTAAACAATATTATTAGAATTCATAAACCTCCTGTACTGAAGTGTTTAAGATGTTAACAATTATTACTAAATATAGCTTCAGAATTAGACGGAGAAATTCATAACATTAGTGCCCCAATGACTTCCATATACAATATATTATTTCTGCTGCTAGGGGGTCTCTCACAGCAAAACAATAAAAATAATAACAGAAAGGCTGATGAAGTAAAGTAGCATGGGATTATGGGAATTGTTGCCTTTACCATCATCACTGTCATTGTAGTCAGCTTTAGGTTAGAATTCCTTCAGTGTTTATTATTCAGGAGGTTTTTAACGGGACCCAAATTATTTGCAGAGGTCTCCTCGTCTCCAAAACAAACGGACCCTGTGATTAAAACCGTAAAAACACATAGTTAAAAACAACCAGGATCTAAAAATGTATCATAAAATGTGGCTTAAAACTGGATAGAAAGTCAATTTAAGACAGCCTCTGGCGGACAACAGAAATGCTTCCGCCGGTGAAATGCACCATTACCTAAATAAAATTACTGATTTCTCTGGGTTTGAACTTTGCTGCCTGCTTTTTCGGTAATAGTCAAGTAATCAATGCAAGAATTTGTCCCTATTTAGACTCCAGTGTCTTTTCTTAATGTTCAATGTTGTGATTTCAACAACCATAACGACCTGTCATTGCATGCACAGAAATGCACCCAACCACATCTTAAAATTATTTTCTATAGTTGTGTTATATTTGTCCCATCAGATTATCCACTTCTCAAATGTCAGGATCAGCTGATTTAGTGCGGAGTCTAAGTGATGTAAAGACCCAAGGCCATATATTCGCCATCACTATGGCAACCTTCAAATATCAGAATATCTTCACACTTGGTTGCTATCACATAGCCTATTGAAGAGTTGCAGATGAGATGATGTTTTGTGGCTTGTTCTGTGACTCGGATTATTTTGATGCCAGGTATTTTGTAAGAAATGGAGTAAATTAACTCCTTAATTAATTAACTTAATTAATGGTAAAATATATTTATACGGCCCAGACTAATTTTACACTTAGACACACCTGCATGCTAACATTTTCAAATGAGTATTCTTTTATTTTTAAAGGAGAATCCATTAATTTATTGGGTTGTAAAGTAGCGGTTGCTGATACTTGCTTTTCATATATATATATATATACGTTTTTGGTATTAAATTAGTTATTTGCTTAATTAAAATTATATATAACAAGAATTCAAAGGCCATTTGTTACATTCAGAAACAAAACTACAGGAAGTTTAACATGATTAATTAAAAACCATACAGCAGTTGCCAGGAATGCTTTTGGCACTTACACTTCCAAGACATTAATAGACTCAACAGCACTGAATATGTAGCCATAGATACATCTCTCTCCAACTATATTCTATCCTTGCAATATTTCTCACATCTGATGTGTTTTCCCATGTCTGCATTATAGCCATCAAGTGCTTTCAGAATTACTCTTCATTTTTTAATGATGGACGGTGACACCCTGTGAATGAAGCGTGGCTGATTTGCACTAAAAAAGTGGGACTCAGACACTGACAAGCTGTCACTTAACACCAAACCCTCGGGCTGATAGATTTCTACTTTCATTCTCAAGCTGTCTCGCTGTCATGTACCACCCTGCTTTCTCTGACCCTCCCAACATACCTCTCTTGTGCTCAAGTATGGCTTTCCTGCTTCTCCTAAAAGCTTTATCATCAGCATGGATGGACATTTGACATTATTTGAAATTATCAATATGTAATCAGTAATTCATTTTCTTTGTTTTTATTTATGTTTTTGCTTATTTTCACCATATAGAGAGCTGAAGTCACAATGTCACGTATGGGCGAACCTCTTTTCAGAGGTGTGGTGCGGACGACGGCGATTCTGGATCTATGTAGTGACACAATATAATTGGGAGTTAGCCTTGTTAGCCGTTTTCAACCTGAGAAAACCGTGAACCTAGCTAATCAGCCAAGAATTGAGGAGACAGTGTCAACTTTACCTTCCAACTCTGAGAGGGAAAAGAATCACCCAATCTGTGGCACACAGTCACTTTACAGAAATGGTGATAACTGACACTCTACAGCGAAAGAAAAGCCCAGGTAATGGAGTCAGTGAGCAAAGCTAGTTGAGTAGCCATTACATGTGATTCATGGACTTCTGTCATGACTGACTCGTATGTAACAACAACAGAAATAGTTATGTTTATGCACATAGGGTGGGTCACAGAAATGGGTATTAAAAAGAACATTTTTGAAAAAGAAGTCTGATTTTTAGAAGAACTTCCCAAATGAAAAAGGGTCAGATTTATCTGCTTGTATTAACCGATGAAAGAGTAGATAATTGGGCATGTGATACATTGAGATGCAACAAGATTCATCAAATTGTTGACAGGTGAATCGTAATTGAATTGAATCAGCACTTACTATTAGACATTTAAAGCTGTGTGGTTTTAATGAAGTTAAATAACAATTATTTTGGGAGAACAGAAAATAAAACTCAGTCCATGAGAATGAGCCTGAGCCGTATCAGTACTTATGGCACCATAACTTGGTTTCGTCTATATCCATAATACTCACTAACATTCTCATTTCTCCAACTATTGTGCCCACCCAAAGTTTCATGCTGCAAGAAGACACTGTTCCCCATATCTTACAGCACACAATGTCCCCCTGCAATGACAATAGAAAACACAACAATGTCACAATGGTTAAGTTTTGTGTTAGCCAAATGTTTGTTCTTCCTCAGTTCTTTGCAAATTGGAATTTTAACACAATTATCAGCTTTTGTAATACTCAAATTTCTGCCCCTGTGGGTTCAGAAATTAATGTGGATAGAGCACAAATATGCTGTAAGAGTCCCAAGGAAAAACAGGAAAGAAAAAATACAATGGTTGAACTAGTGAATGTGTGCCCTGCAAATTGTACTTTCAAAACCAATATCTGCTTAGATTTTTGTATTAAATTTCTGGTTTTCCTGTCTTTGCCTACGTTTTAATATTCAGGATAAACATTGCTAAATTGATAGATTTTTAATGATTTCCCTATGTAGGAAATAAATAATGTAACCCAGAGAGACCCTTGAACAGCACCATATAGTCTGGTAGTTGCTGACTGTGAGTATAAATCAAATTAATTTGTATTTATGATTTCATTATAGAGACTCATCTGTCTTTAGCCACTGTAACTAGATGTGGATATGATGATAAATATCCGTAACTAATTAATCATTGTCAGTGGATAAAATGAAGCAAACAACAGCTCCAGGTATAAAAACAATCTGCTCAAACACAGAATACTGTTACGAGGTGTGCAACTAATTTATGAGAACATGACGCTTGTCTCTTAAAACTTTAAAACACATCAGTTTTGAAATTACATATAAAAAGAGAAAGCATGGAGTTGTATGCTGTTGATTTGGATTTAGTTTTGTAAAATTGCTTTATTTCATTGACTGTTTTTCACGTGTTACACAGTTAATATGGCATATGTCCATTTTTCCATGCCAGATTGTTCTTCACTGCCAGCAGATCAGTCATTGTAGTGAAACCAAGACTGGGGTGCGTAACATAATTGGAACAATATGAATCCTGTTTAGTGTGTTTTTTTTTTTTTTTGAAATTGTCCTTGCACCACACAAGACTGGATTTGTTTGGTATCTGGCTAAGAAGAAGAAAAGAACATCGGTGAGGGTATGCCAAATGTTTGTATTCCTCAGTGTGAACTTTTACTTTCTGAGCTTAGCAGCAGCTAACAAACAGATTGACCACAGTTAAACCTTCTCAGTAAAATCATTACTCAAGACAGAGGCTAAAAGTGATGTGATCTACAGTGCCAAAGACTGGAAGCCAGGCAACTGGTTTAATAATGTCATTAGTAACACTTCAAAAGATTGCAACCCCATGAAACTGCAATGAAAACCCAACCCAAAGGACTAGTGTTTTTTCTTCTGCTTGAGAACACTAAATCCTGTTTTTGTGCATTTTGCACAGATCTATTTTGGACAAAAAAGGCATAAAGCCATTTTTTCTCAGGGCTATATAAAGTCAATATAGCAAAGTAAATGTTGTAAGTAATATTCCTGGGCTACTGGAAGAATAAGTATTACATTCAGTGGTCTACAGTCTATTTAGTGAAACTGAGCAACAGTCTGCCATCAGTAAGACTATTCATTTCAGCAGTGTAGGCTTTAGATTTACAAGAGAAAATTCATTTTTTTAGATCCTGGCTAAAATATGTAACTCAAAAGAATCAAAAAGGTGAAATACTTGAGCTAATTATTTAAAAATAATAATAATTTTAAAAAAAGTCAAGTAAATATTTCTCAGCTTACCTACCATTGGCAGATGGCAGCTAAGCAGATGAGCCAAAAGTTCATTTTAGAACTTGCTTGCATGTGTCAGATGTAAAACTCTCATAATATGTTGATACCATGCAGGAGAATTGATGATTATTGCTCAGAAAGTAATTTTATATAGTACAAACTGAAACAGGGAAACTACAGCGTCAATCACAGGCGTGTGATTGTGTGTTTAGCATTAGCCTGTGTCTTTCCCTCTCATTATTTATCTGTCTGCTCACCCCTATCCTCCTCCCATACTGATGCCTGAGTATTTATCCTCTCCCTACTAGTATCCTCAGCGGATTGCTCTGTCCTAATTGAAAAGCTGAGTTAATTATCCCCTAGCCTGTACTTGGCACATCATCTAGACCTCCCTAGAGAGATTGTTAAGTTTGGCTCATAATCCTGAAAAAAAAACTGAGGTGAAGAGCACGGACGTGGGGCCATTCTGACCTGGATTGATTGATATGGATTGGGGATGGAGAAATCAAGAGCATCCATCATCATTTTCAGCTGTCAGCATTCACAGGGATTTCATACAGCTAATTGGAAAGGCCTGCATTGGATTGCAGTTTTACTGTTTTGCTTCTCTCCCCCACTATTTAACCAAAGAGCTAGACTTCTGTTTGTCTGGTCTTAATGAAGTCAAGTCACAGGATGCCAACAAGGTAACCTGGGCTGGATACCCATATTATATCATAAGATGACCAACTGTGTATAGATGCGTTTCCATAGGACAGTATTATCATGAGAAAATATGTTGATAACCTTTGGCTTTAACTCTAATGACTGCCTCCATCATTTTGCCTAGCCCAAGGTAAGGAAACATTTGGCTCACTATGATTACTTGGCTCTTTTCAGGAAATTTAATGATGCTTTAATTGTAATAAAATTGATCACAAAAATCAATGTGTGAAGAGCAAATTTGGTGGCAGCCAAAGTGTTATTGACATAATTGCTACCTAAAGTCAAAGGTGACATTGTTGAAAAGCTGAGAAGAAAAACATTTTTGGTACACTGACCAATAGTGCCCACTGTTGCTATAGAAGAAGTCACATCTAGGCAACAAGCAGTATTTAGCATAATGCGTAAATCTACCATTACTTCATCACTTAGTATTACAACATTAAGTTTGTCTCATCGGTAGTTCAGAGTTTGTGGTTGACTTAGTTCTTTAACAGGGCTGAAGTGATTGAACACTCGCCTTTTGAGCTTTGTAAACCAGTGCATCTGTGTTACGAAATAACACTTTTAGTGACAAAGAAAATATAAAGAGTAGAGCATCATTGGATTGATTGTGTCACAGTTTCTCTTGGGACAAATTGTATTCAATTTTATAAAAGGAACTGACATTTATATTATAGATGATACATCCTGTAGCAACCCCAAAAGGCTTGTTTGAATTGACAAGACTGCATAAAGCATAGCTTACAGATGCTATTCTCTTCCAAGTCCTCTGCAATCTGTGTGCTATTACTCGTCTCACTCCTAAAAATGAATGATATCTAAGAGTCCTTCTAAAAAATGAATGACATCTCAGAGTTGTTATAATTTAATGGCGCTCCAAGATTCTTTCCTCTTACGATTAAACACAAGTTGAATTCAATTTTTATTATCGCTGCACTTGGAATGAAAAAATCAAGAGCCAGAGAGGCAGTTTCAAATGTTGGTTTCAGTTTAAACACTATCTTGTTTATAAGTGTTGACAGTCTATTATTGCTGAAGCCATTAATGTGTCAGAAACATCTCTGTCATGATATGTCCAATGTTCTCAGCTAAAACAAATACATGCTAGGTGCCTCTAAGATTGATGCTATTTTATGATCTCTATGCAACAGGAGGCGTTGTTCAAATCAAACAACAAACACAAAGTTGTCCTGAAATCCAAAGTGCTAGCAGCTCTGTTTTTAAACTGTAACAAAACAGTGAAACATGTCCATCACAGTCTCCCAGAGAGCCTTTTTAAAACTTTGAGGCTACACGTGTTGGTTTAAGACTAGGCTTAATCAGACTTACTTAGACTCATCCAACCAAATGGTGCAATGCAATACTCAACAAAATTAAGATGTAAGGAAACAAAACAAAGCACAAGAGGTCTACCTAACATTTGGAGCCTAGCACCCACCTTGCCCCCCCAGTGAAGTTCAAAAGATAACTTGCTGAAGTAAAAAGAGGTAAAGCCTTGAACTGGTCAGTAGGTGCTCTGAGAATGTAGCAAAAAAAAAAAAAAGGGAAATGGATATATGAGCTTTGAAAATGAAAACTTGTTGGGCTGCAAATACATTTAATGGCTCTTTGGATTTGAAATCATTGCCTCTATGTTTGGTTTTCAGTGAAAGGGTTTTCCCAGCCTTGAGTTGAAGTTTGGATTTTGCACACCTCGGATAACTGTGATCAGATGCTTTAGCTCCGCTCAAAATGTGTATTGACTATTTGATAGTGTGTTGACTATCTCCTAGACTCCAATGAAATCACATGCTTCAGCCTTGTTAAGAACCCTGGAGTGACGATCTCTTAATAGAGGAGTTCTGTTCAAGGAGCTATAGAGTTACACCGAAGAAGATACTTGATAGAGTGGCTGCTTTGGAAAACTGATGAGAAAGACGAGATGCCTCGAATGTGATCAAAATATCAACTCACTGGCCCAGTCTCCTAGTCATAGGCAGATGTGTGTGAAAATTGGAACCTTGTAAGCGGACTGACCGAGTGAGCGAGGACTGCCTCACATCTGTAACTCATGCACACCACTATGTTATCACGCGTGGCAATGCTGTCGGCTTTGAATACCAAGTCTGATCCACAATAAACCTCAACACTCACCTAAGAACTGCATTACCAAGGTGAAATGGTCACCATCCTGACCAATCAGTCCCTCAAATCAATTGGCCACAGGCAAGGCAAAGAATTTTCCACTGGGGGGAATCTAACCAAAGTAGTGCTGCTATCTGCCTTTGACGGTGGACTATTGGATTAGTATTTTTCCGTTTTGATATTGCATTTATTAAGCTGGTAAACCAAAGGCTTTTTTCGAAATTTGGGTGACATTTTACCATTTTCACCAGAAATGAAGTTAATTTCAAACTGCAGATCAGTTTTCGTTAATCAGTCAACTCTTTTTCCTGAAGTGTGCAATTTGCTTCCCATCAAAACCAAAGTGATTGCAATTTAGTAGTTGTAAATTACTAATAGAAAGTCAGACCACTAAATGGTGAACATCCGAATTTCTTAGGCAATTTTAATTTGTTATTGTAAGAGCACCAAAAGTTAGTAACACATTTTTAAACTTTCATTTTGTGCCATCTTAAAATCATCTGAAACACCATAGGTTCCCTCATATCCAAGAAAAAAAAGAAAAAAAGAAAAAAAGAGATGGACTGATCTTAATTCTCTGTGAATCTGGCCCCAAACATCACATTGAAACATTCTCACAACCCAGTTATGCTCCTACAGTTAAGGTTGCATTTGGAGTATTTCTAGTATATTGTGAAAGAAACGTGAATTACTGTAAAATTAGTCACATCATAAAATTGCTGTTTGGTAAATAAATATGCAGTTTCTCAAGTTGTTAAATTTAACACCTGGCTATCTTTCTTTATATCCAGCCTTCATGGCCTGAGACTGTTTGACAAATTGTGATTAAGTTACATGGATGTGACATAAATTTCAGGGCAGCAATATGACTGCAGTTTATGACAGGATGGACATGACTGATGGTGCTTATAGCCAAGGGGATCTGGTACAGTACGTGACAGCACTTTATTAATAAACACTGTGAGCTTGTATTAAATACAGGGATAATAGCTGAACCTTCTAAAGCTGTGCTTATAAATACATTTGTGAAATGTGTTTATAAATGTAAGTGCATTTGTAAGGGTACGCATACTTTAAATGTATGTTCTCTGGCATGAAAATTACTTTTTCAAAGTGTCTTTTTTTTTAGGCTGCATGCATTACTCAGAAATGATTAGCAACCAAGAATGCTCAGGAGGCTCCAAATGTTCTTGTAATGTATAATAGATAAAGCAAACATTGATGTGCTAGCCAATTAATTAAATTATACTTAACATTCTGCCCTGATTTAACAGGTTGCCCACAAATCCTAAGCTCCTCTCTTCTGACATAATTTGGTTTTGAACCCTGGCTAACATTCCTTGATTAGATTTCTTTATTGATTCTGCAGGAGCCATGAAGGTCAGACTAACACTTGACTCACACAGACTGACCTTCAAAGGAACTCTGGCACAGACAGTTGTCTCATTTCATTTGACTGAGATCATCTTCAAGGATTTATGTCTCTGGGTATTCAATATATTTTTGCTTTTGTTAAAAATAAAGCACCATTCAGAAATGTGCAATACATTTTAAATAGCCACTCCACATATTTTAAACATGAAGATGAGTTTACTTGTCATTAAGACTAATATTCAACCTGTTAAACAGTTGTTTAATATCCTCTGTGACTGCAAATGAAGCTTTCGGAGGTCTGAAAATTGAACTCTGATAATGTCATTGGGGTTATCTAAAACTAGGCTTGAACTATTTGTTTGGAGTTTGTTATAGGCATGAAGACATGGCTTGGTAGGGAGGACCTCACAAATTATCTGGTTATTCCTGCCTGTGTTGCTCAAATTTTGACCATTCTTGACCATTCAGTGACCCTTTAATGTGAGGTGAAGTGATGTAAATCTTACGTAACATAGCCACAAGTGATATTGGCACTTTTAATTTCCTTTTAGTTTTGTGATGCAACTAATTAAATAGTTATCTGTGACACAGTACATTGCTGTGTCAGGAAACTGAATCACTGATGTCTGTTGCACAGCTAAATCCTCAAAAAGCTAAGCAACTATAAACTATTGGTCATATAGGACCAACTATTGCTGTAGTGGAAAAACCCATATTAGTACTTTATTGAACTGAGTTTGAGTGTGTTTTATTACTGAGAGTTAAGACTGTGTTAAAACTTTAGAAGTTACATAGTCTCACTTTATAGTTTGGCACATATGAATACGTTTTTTTTATATTTGCATTTCCTCATGCATCCCAGCCTAGACAAACTATTGTCACTGACATCTCATGTTCGATCAGGTTTTGAATCACATTGCTTGACAAATGAGGCCATGTTAAATGTTAATGATGTTTTGGATTCAATCTAACATTGCCATGACCTTTCTCTGACTTTGGCTTTATCAAATCTGAATAAATAATACAAATTAGATAACATTTTGTAAAACCATCTATTCATTTGTGCTAAAGTCCCCCTTCTCTTTGAAGTAATCCATTAATATCTCCCTTTTAGAGAAACTAGATATCAGGACATTATTAATCATTACTGTATCCATAATAAAATGATGTAAGCATCCTTTGAACTGATATTCAGACTCAAGCATTCCTCTCATCTAACATTTGTTCTTGCATGCTGATATATATATATAAGACTCTTGGCCGTTCGCTTCCTCATCAAGCAGCAAGCGGGAAAAATTGCTCCAAGCTTCCACTGTCATTTAAGGAAAGTCAGTCACCATTTCAAGGTTAATGACAAATCACTTTGAGGGATTTGGGCAATGGGGGTGGAATCCGTGCAGTGTCACACTCGCTGTTATAAAAGATTACAGCCCAAAGACAACAGATATAAAAAAAACAGCCGTCAGATTCCAGCAAATACTCTGATCACAAGAGCTCGAAATGGAAGTCCAGCAATGTTGGTTTATTGACCTTTTCTAAAAGATTATACATGCCCTCAGATTTTAATTTAGTGAATTGTGACTGTGCTTTGAGCCTCTGGGCTGTCACTGACATGGAAATATCATTTGCACTTTGCACTCAGTGTGAGTCTCATTTAGCTAATGAATATCTGGTAGGTAGGTACAAATGTGTGCATTTGTTGTATTAAAATAATGGAAATGTGTTCATACGTGAGCTTTTTTGCATTACTGTGATTGCACAGCAGTGAAGGTAACAAGTAATATAGCTTATATAGATGCATAAACATGTTACTTTTTTATTATCTCATCTTTGTGGGTGCACTCTGACATGACCATATGGTAGCTGTCAAGTAAGGTTGTCAGAGGGTGAATATATGATATTCAAAGTAATGAGTGAGAGGAATCTGTAGTATATGCTCTCGAATGCAGTCTCGTCAGTCAGACAGGTTTAGAGGTGTTTACGGCAGGCAGAGAAGAGAGAGAGAGAGAGAGAGAGAGAGAGAGAGAGAAGACACATAACACAAATAACACAACAGTTTAGACAACAAAGCACAAAGTAAAAATTACCATCTATATGTACAATATGACTAATGAGCTAATGCAAAGCAGTTGTGTACACAGGTGGTGGATCACAGAAGATGTCACAGAAAAACTGTATAGGGGCATCTAATTGACAAGTGTGGCAAGACAGGGTCTAAAGTAACACAACAACAAGCTGAGAGACTCAACACAGGGCGGGGAACAGAAAAGAGAGAAAATATAAGTTAACAGAATCTAACCCCAACCTGCCATTTTAATGAATCAATAATTTTAATTAATATTTTCATTTCTGTTGAAATTTACTCATTTCATTCAATTTCACAGTCTAATCTGACTTTTCATGGTCATATTGGCAGCCCTTCTGTCAAGCTTCATAATTTTATGTTAGTGAATAATATATCACAGTTAAGCCCTCTACTAAATGGAGTGAATTTCACATCTGGTAGAGACAAATGCCTGTGGCACAACTTTAAAACTACCGCTACTACTACTATTACGACTACTACTAATGATAGTAATAATCCTGATTTGAGTACAATTATACGTTTTATTTATAGTAATACATTGCATCTTTTAACAGTTTACTGTGGAAAAAGTTAGGCGGTTGATTGGTTAGTCGATCAAAATGTATCTGCAAGATTTGCAGATAAAGTAAGTAAACTGAATATCTTGTTTTCTTGACTTCCAAAGATGTCACATTGGCCCGTGGGGAATTGTGATGGCCATATTTCATTATTTTTCTGACATTTTACAGAGCAAACAATTAATAGAAAATAATTGGCAGATTAAGAGATACTGGAAATAAGCTTTTGTTACAGCCCTAAAGCAGTTACGGCTTTGATTTCCTCAGTACCAAACCAGTGACATTATTTGCATGTATTTCATTTTGTAAACATCGACAACAGAACAGTCAGTTGACATCACCATATAGCAACAGACTGCAAAGGTTCAAGAGATGGAGAGGCAGGGAAAAAAACCCATCTTGGCAAGCTGAATTATCATTTAAAGGTAAGAGTTGGTCAGTAGATTGTGTACAGTGTGTCTCTCTCTCTGTGTGTGTGGGTGTCTCAAATCTTATCTCATGAGTGGCTTTTGATGAAAGTAGACTGATACATAACTCAGAGCCTCTCTTCATGAGCACCCCATGATGCCCCATTTCAAAGGTGAAAGCCTGAAAGCTGTGCTAAACAAGCGTGCACCGTGTCTCTTTTCCTGATCTAGTCATCTGCTCTCTGACCATACTGTGGACGTTCAGAAACTACCTGAAGGCCAATGGTTCAAATGGAAAAAGGGAATCAGTAGCACAAACAGGCACAGAGCTGAAAAATCAATATACATATGCATTCTAGATACGGCATGGAATCATTACACTGCAGGTGATATTTTCATGGATAACCTACTGCTTTTCAGGCATGATGCCAGTTACTGACCACTGAGGACTGTCTACAACTCTTTTATGTAAATTGTATTTTTCCCCAAAAGTATACAAATTTTGCTTTATAGTTTTAGCTATGCTACCAGCATGGCTGTAGACATGGCAATGTTGGTCTGTCGGTCAGTCCACCATTTTGGTCCAGACTAAAATATTTCAAAGAATATTGGAAAGATTGCAATTCTATTTTGTACGGACATGAATGGTTCCCAGACAGTGTATCGGAATGACTTGACTTTCTCCTTGCACCATGATGAGGTTCGCATTTGTGTTCAATCTTGACAACTACTGAAAGGATTGTCATGACATTTGGTACAAACATCCATGTTCCCCTCAGGAGGAATTTAACTTTGTAATAACCCTTAACATTTCATCTAGCACAGCAATACAGTTCATGACAAATGATTGCAAATGTCAGAATGCTAACACGCAACCTGCATAACATTGTCATTGTGAGCATGATAGCGTAGTGATGTGCTAGCTGCAGACTTTTAGTTTTGCTTAATTCTTTTTTACTGTTTTACATTTCTCGAGATGTAGATTTTACAGACTTTTGGCTTACAGTGTTGTACTTTTTGTAAATGAGGCCTGCTGATATATGTTGGACAAATTATTAGAAACACCGCTATGGACAACACAATACAATTTAACAGCACCATAAACTGCAGCCTCCAAAATTGCTGTAATGTTGAATTTAAGTTATTTTTATTCTATAACTGTTTTATGTTGTCCTCCACATTTTTAATGAATATGTATGTATTTGTCTTAATGTTTGATAGGGTATACATTTATATATTTGAGATGTCAAATAAATCAAATCAACAGTTGGAAAAACAATCTCACCACAAGATCCATTAGTGGCTATTGTACTGCTTTCAATCTTCCTCAGTAGAGGAAGTTTGCCCAGTTGTCATGGAGTTTTTCATTTTTATGTAGTATTTTAAGGACTTCTGCTCCATGTTGGCTTAAAAGTTGAGATTGTGGTCAAGAACAAACTTTAAAACTCAATTCTAAAACATTTTCAACAAAACTGAGCATTAGAACCTTCAGTAGATGAGTATTTATCGCAGGGCTGTTGCATTAGTTTGAGCTATATGTACCTAATAAACTTTCATGTCAGTTATTTAAGCAGGCCATAACTCAGACAAAAAGAGAAATGAAAAAATAAACCTAATTAGGGCTTCATGTTTACTGCAGTAGATTATCTTACTTGGGCAACCTTCAAGTCTTGGAGGTTGTTTTTCCTACTTTACAAGAATGACTGACAGCAAATGACTTCTTCTGAGGTAGGAAAATGAGCCCTGATATCCAACTAAGCTCGACATAGACACGAGCTGGAGGAGGGCACCAATTTGATTCTCTTAATCTTCAAAAAAAACACACACACACGTATTATTCGTTTACCCTGTCCTGTAATAAGAACTGTAATGAGACCAGAAAAAAAAAAAAGACTTCCTGCCAACGGTGATTTCTTTTTTTACCTGTCAGTATTATGCAGATTGCAAATAGGATATGCAACCCAGCATCTCCGGGGTTTAAAGACTTCTGGTAATCAACCAAAATAACAGCAGCAAGCCCAATTTCTAGCAATGCCCCCCAATAATTTAGGAAAACAGGCTAATCTCCCTTACCTTTGAAATCAGCACATGTTCTCTGTTTGTCTGTTTGTGTTTTTAGTCTCATTTTCTGGCTTATTCTGTTTCAGAGCTAAAACAACAGTGGTCCCCAACCTTTTTCCTTAAGGGACTTTCCTTTTCTATCATTCAGTATACAATCGGCCCCTGACTGAGTAACATATTTTATGGATATTTCATATTATATTCAATGCATAACAACAACAGTAACAGTACAGAACAACTGTAACCCGAATAATGAACGCAATAAGTGTAGGAGGTTTGTGTAATTAATTTCCGAAGCAGAATGAGACTGTTTACCAGACAATGAAGGCTCTATGAATACTTGTGTTCAAGTCTTCAATGTTTAGATCTTAAACAATAATCTAAACTATAAAAATAACAATTAAATTCACTTTTCTTCACAATGTGATCTCAACACGTCATTCAAATGAATGACGTGCTGAGATAAAGACCTACTGTGTATATTTTTTTTAACGTTTTCTTACACCCCTTGATATCAATGTGAAGCTTTGCCGACCCCTAGTGGGGTTCCTGACCCCCAGGTATATCAATACCTCCATTACTCAACTGACAGAAAATTAATCAGCTACCATTATGATGATTAAGATGAATTAATTATTTAATACAATGTTATAGGAATAAATGCCCAAAATGGCATAGATAAATGTGAATGTTTGCTGTTTTTTTAAATCTTCTGATATTAATCTAAATATCTTTGGGTTTTGGACTGCTGGTCAGACACAACAAAACATTTGGAGATTTCACCTTGGGAAGTTGTAATGGACAATTTTCTGTGTTTTATGGACCAAACGAAAGATTATCGACAATGTCGTGACATACTGTATATTGTAAACCATACCTTAAATAAAATTACTTAGAATCTGCCACTCTTCTATTTGCCTGAGTTTCCAGTTTGTATTTACTGTCACAGTTGGCCAATCTTAATGTTACCTGTTAGAAATGGGAATGCCACACATCTGAACCAGGTCAGAGCGATACTGTACCTGGGATTTCACTTTTGATAGTGTGCCCAGACTTACATGCTCCTCTGACTGTCTTCCTGTCACCTGTAGTTGTCTTTTTCCAGACGGATAAAAGCACACTCCCTCTGGCCACTTCTTGCCTTTGCTTCTCTTTCTTTTTACACCCGGCAACAGTCTCTTTTGGTAAAGGAATCACTAGCATGATGTGTTAAGGTGGTATACTTAGCACAATGGATTCTTCTGTGGCTTGTGAAAAGATATGTTTGCCTTTTGTGACATCTTTGTGTTTGATGTTTGCATGGGATCAGAGTGGTTTCCAAGAAATATGTTATTTGCTTGACACTGGACTGTTCTTAGCGGGAGATGTATTTGAAAGAGTGTAAATGTGCTTTGTACTCTGTTTATTCTGTATATGTTTATACTGTAAACATACCGCTATCTGATAGCTCTTGAATGTTGTAATGACAGGTACAATATTGCCTAGTGTCATTGTCATCATACAGTATTTCTGCTCCAATATATCACAGTACAAAATGTTTTACTATTGTCTAAATCGGTAAAAGTGTTAGTCTAAATCCAAATCCACATTCGGGGACTTTTTTAGGATGCACACAGCCGACAGGCATACAGCTAGCACTAATCTTGATTTCACCTTTGTCTTTATTTTAAGGGTAATTTATAGTTAGTCTGCTGCAGTTTGGCAGGCAGTTTAAGGACACAGTAGATGTCTAGTAGCTTATTTAAATGAACTCTTAAGTAGCTGGAAAGGCCTTATCCTGGCCATGAGCACAATGGTAATATGGTAGGTTCACTATCCAGGTTGAAAAAAATGATTACACAGTGGATATTTAATTTTGGCATATTAAACGTTTTCGTATTTCTTAAAAGATAAGCATCTACAAGTTAATTTTTCACGATTCCGAGATATAAATTATTGTATCTGTTTTGAGGTGTCTTTACACTGTTCGCAAACTAGAGACTAATGTGACAGGTATGATTGGATATTCTCTGAATGACTTCTTAATGCTAAGTGTATTTAGAAATTGAGAGACAATGTCAGTAGAAACTTCAGTCCACTTCCATACATTGAAAAAAAAATCACTTAAGGTCCATGAACTAAGTTTTTTCCAAGGCTTTTAACTGTATTTTACAGTCTTTGTCAGTGAATTGAGTTTAAACAGTCTCTGTTGACCCTTGGTAATTTGGTCATGTGATGAAAACTGGGCCAACTGAGCCATCTTCATGACAACTGACCAAACTCCATTTGCTAATGACTATAACTGTGTAATGCAGTTGACATCTAAAGAAAAATTTAATTGTTCCTTTAAAAAAAGGTTGGGTGGGTTTTTTTTTTGCAAATGTCTGCACTAAATTAATTTGACGTGTACCTGGATGTAGCATGGTTTAAAGAATGTTTACTTTACTGTACAAAGCACTGTAATTGAAATCACAGCTACTAACATACGTTGGGACATCTCAGCAGGTTTATCAGAATTATGTTAGTAGGTCTTCTGGTGGCAAACAGGTCCTAGAGAGATGGCAGATTGCAGCCGATCACCTTCTCATTGGAGCGAATGATACACTGCAGTCTGCCCTTGTCCTTGGCAGTGGCAGCAATGTACCAAATGGTGATGGAGGAGGTGAGGATGGACTCAGTGATGGCAGTGTAGAAGTGCACCATAACTGACTTTGGCAGGTTGAACTAGATCAGCTGGTGCAGGAAGTGCATGCTCTGTGGGTTTTAGTAGTTGATGTTTAGCTCCCACTTGAGGTCCTGGGTGATGATGGTGCACAGGAAGTGGAAAGACTCCACAATGTTGACTGGGGAGTAACACAGCTATGTATATATATATATATATATATATATATATATATATATATATATTTTAACTGTATTTAAAGTTACTTTGAATGACATTCATTGATTGTCTCTGAGGTTTGGGATCATCTTCCTCCATCCCCAAATCAAACATCCCTGCACCACCTTTAACATACTGTTTGTGAGCCACCATAGACACATACTATTGGAGTGTGTGGTTGTGTATGTTTTGTGTGTGTACAGCGGGCAATCAGGCGATTCAGTTATTAATATTAATAGAAGATTAAAACTGACACAGACACACCTACTTAAACAGGAAGAAATGTACACTGAGGGGTAGGGGCAAGATTAAAAAATGTATTTAAATCATTAATCGATGCTTATTGTAAGAAAAATATTAGATCCCAGTGATATGTTGTTAATGGAAAAAAACTGCAGTGTGAGTAAGTTCCCACCTCTCTTTAGCTAGTGACAGACCATCCCTGCTGTACAGACATGTGCAGACAACAGAGCCCCTCTAAATGTGTTTGGTCAACAGCGACATGGCAGGGGTATCTGATTGATTAATGCAATGCTGGCTTCCTCATTATGCTTTCAACCTCTCACAAAGGGAGAGATTGACAGTTTTATTTTTGTCCTGTTTTTGTTGTCTGCTATTACTCAGACCAATACTTTTGCTACATTGAAAAATTGTACTTTGGCCAACAAGGTCAAAGAGCAGCGTACAGCAGCAGCAAAATTCTGTCTTGAGATGTATTTTCACTATTCAATGAAAAAACATTTTACATGTACAATCTGAAAACTTAACAGACTCAGAAAAGCTTCTCTTGGGTCAATATGCATACCCTTTTGTCAGCTCCCTTGAGGTTACAAATGTGCAAGACGGCATGCTGTAGACCTCATTGTAGTGCATTAATATAATAAATGAACACAGCTCCATGTATGTTGTTTATCAGACTCATTTCAGTGAGCAAAAGAGGCTGTGATTCAGCTGAGCAAACCTTTACAGCCTGCCCAGTATATTTATAGTTTCTGCAGATATTTTTGTCAATTTGTCCACCCAAGGGTGTTGGTGTCATTACATGGATTTCATTTTTATTTTAGAACAGTCTAATTGTCCCTTTGAAGAAGTTTCTTTGGCATGGCTGGCCTTTTTTGTTTCCAGTAATTAAGACAAAATACAATATTGTACATTTAACATTGAAGGCCTGTCGCTGGAATTGGCCATGAAATCCATCCCCTGACATATTTAAACATGATTTCATGCAAAATTCAACAGTAGAAATTAGCAGCTGAATTCCTCCTATACCAATTGTCCCTCATTAAGATCTTTTTTTCAGTGGGTACTTGGTTCTCTTCTCTCACATTCTGTGATAAGATGCAAATCACATTTGCAAAATGATTAGTATATATAAAACGATCACTCAATAAGGTAGATTTGTCTGAAAGATGGAGAGAATGAAATGACCAAGCTGTGTTTATGCCTTTGTGTGGTTGAGGAAGCCCATAGAAGGTCAACCACAAGGTTGTACATGTGATTTACGTATCTAACTGCATCCACCTGACACATGTAATAGTCAAACCAGCAGACACGCTGTCATGTACTGAAATAGGTTCTTCTCAGACTCACTCTCAAGGGGCCCAATCATTTGGTTCATTTTTTATTCAAGCAGGCTGTTACATTGTTGGGATGTCTGGTATTTAATTAATAAAATGGATATGAACACCTGTGCAAGCATTCATTAGTGTGTCTCTTTAAAATCATAGGGTACTAAGAGTTGCAAATTACATGCCATGTTCTACCATGCTCTGAATTAGCCACTGAAGTGTACAACTGTCTGAACAATATTGTCTTTGGCACGATAGTAGTGTAAAAAGAACTTCATTTGAGCTTGAGCCTATTTTTGTCAGCTTCGCTTCTCATTCATTTTTGAAGTCTTCACCATCAGTTGTGAACTGGTTTGTGGACTGGATATAAAGTCATGCAAATTATATGCTAAACAACAAAATGTACTTACTGCAGCAATGCAAACCAGATAGAATTTCATCTGGGGAGACTGTCCATCAGCGTTTACAAGATGTATTTTAAAAGACAAAAACCATGTTTGCTCTGAAAATCCTCTGCCCAGAATACCACTGTGTGCCATGCATTATAAAACAGCTTTGGCAAACATTTGATGCAGTGATAGCTTAAAATCTAAGCAATACTTCACGCCATTAAAGCTTGTACAGTACAGTGTCTGTAAGACGCAGATTGCACCTGGCTGCTGACCTTCTCATGAAACTCATTGCCCTTGTGTGAATCCAGAGTCATTCAAAGTTCATTGGAACAACCGTCACTAATAGCCAAACATCCGATGAGAGCATCTTTCATGCCTTGTTACAGAAGTAGTTTGAAACCTCAGATTCATCCATTTGTACCCACTGCTCATTGAAGCACCCTCACTTCCTCCATTAATGGCTAGAAGAGTTCTGCTTTCTGTTTGCTGTTTGTTTCCAACAGTGGTGGGTAAGTCACGTGTTTGCCTCCATTAAGAAGCTGAGAGCAAGCATTATTCCTGAACATGCTTAAATGGCTGAATGGCTGCTGATAAGGTTCATCAAGTCATAGTGTCTCACACAACACAAACAATTGGTGGTAGGCTGTTACTGAACCATGCTTTCGCCTCCATGTTTGATGAACATCAGTTGAGATTCTGCTTGATGTGACAGGGCCTTTGAGTACCTCAGTATGGCAGGGGTATCTGCTTGATTAATACAATGCCAGCTTCCTCATTATACTTTCAACCTAGATACTGGAGTGCACTGCTACCTGCAGATGCACCAAGGTTGCCATGTTATTGGTTTCAAATCGTAAGTATTTAGTTATGATATTAAAGCTATAGGGTAGTAAGATATTTCAGAAGCCTTGCTGTTGTTATATTGGTTGAAATTATCTTTACATCCTGACAGCAATCAACAAATCAAATGGTCTGAAAAAGAAAAAAATAATCTGGTATCTCTGGCTAGGGATGGGGATTGTTAATTTGTATTGATATTGATACAATTTTCAAGACAGCTTAACGATCTGAGTCTTCATTGACACCACTATCGATACTTTTCTATTAATTTGGTGGAGAGATGAGACGACAATAAGCTCTTAACAGAACTGGTATTGCTTTTATTGCTTAATTGCAGTTGGCAGGCAAGTGATTTGATTTAAATGACATGACTCTCATCTCTCAAGATTAGAGCTAAAGCCATTGATTAATGAAGTAATTGAGTATTCTATCAGTTATTTGATTGATCAAGTATTAGGATAAGAAACACTTCTAAAGCAGTAGTAGAAATAAAGCACTAGTAAATACAAAATGTCTCAGTTTCAGAGTTTCCCCGAGGATTTTTTTCAGCAGCGGAGGAAAGGCTTCTGTTCTACCCCCACTGTACTGTACTGTACTTGTACGTAAAGGATCTGATCCTTCCTCCACCCACAGCCTAACTGCACCTGTTTTACCAGTTGAGGCTTCCCCTTTCAGAAAGGTGGGCTTGTGGGTATCCTGTGCTGGTTTGTTGTAGGAAGTGAGTCTTTACCGGTGTGTGAGGGATAGTAACATTACTTTATTCAGCTACAAAGAGTGTAGATAAGTTCAGGTTGCAATATATAAGTTACTGAAAGGCTGTGTCTTGTGTTTGCTGCCACAGAAAGTGGCTGTTTATGTGTAATGTTAACGTTCCTATGGTGTCTTCTTGTAATGTTCACAGCTAAGTTGTGTCATACTCTGTATCAGCAGATACCTTGAGCTGTTGTTTTGGATTTATATCAGGATCAGTGTATTCATTCTGTATCACTCCATTCACATATATGGTTACAGCTGGGTGTGGTTAGGTGAGGTCTGTTCTACTACTACACCCAACTATGATGTAGCTTTGTACTATAAGGTAACATCATTGCTGCAGTGGGTGTGGAAAGAGTATAGTCACCACTAGCAGCTTGTTAACTAGCTGACAGAGCAAGTATTACTATGCTGCATTTATCTTGGTCACTGCTACTCTCTGCACATGCCCCCAAAGCTGCAGCCCCACTTTAGCACACACTGCACATGTATATACTAGATAGTGGAAATATGTGCAGAGTGATTAGTTTGGCGTGTTCAACTGGGCTGTATTATTGGTAATTTCAAGCTGTTTGTGGATATTATGAAGATTACAGTATGTACACAGTAGTCTCATTACATGCTGTTGTTGAACTCTGATCTGTGTTGTCACATCTTTCCTGGGAACCTTTCTTATGATCCAAATCATCCTCTTACTTAGCCTTAATCATAGAAAGATGCACAGTGTGAAGGAGCACATATTCTTGTATTACTGACTGGATATGCTTACCACGAGACTGCAGCATCCAAAGGCTTAATATGGGGCTGGACACTTACCACTTTAACAGCTCTGTTCTGTGTTACTCAGTGGTTTCCTTTTTTCTTGGTAAACACTAGCACCAGCTGAACCCGACAATGTAATTTTAAATAAGGATTAATCATGAATGTTGTTTTGTTCTCCGTCTTTCTGTTTGCCACTCTCCACTGAGGGTCCTTTACAAATTGCAGCGCTGGTGAGCTGGCAACATAGTGTTCTCGCTCTTTGGAGAGAAGTAGGCTTAGCGCAAAGAGGGGAATAGTTTCACAGTCCTCACTTAGAAAATGTCTTGACTTCGGGTTTATTTCTGATACAGGACACTGTGTGATGTTGCCCACACAACATTTCATCAATGTGTCTGTTACTATTCTCATTATCAGTGTAGGCTGTGATATTTCAAGTTGTTTTAGCAGAGAAAGACATTTAAAAAAAACATTATTATTTAGAATGGAAAGCTATTTCCAGTTGTCCATTTGTTGCAGCCATTTAAGCCATTTTAACATCACAGTTGTTTGCTCTGGAGACTGTGTAAATGCACCTTGTGGTTTGTGTGTGTGGGTGTGTGTATGTGGGTGTTGGGCAGCCGAGCTGTTGTTTATACTACATTATTAAAAATTAGTTTGATCATTTGAAATCAAATGCAAAATTATTCACAATTCATAGAATAATTGTTGTTTAATACCAGCTTACTTTAAATATTGACTTTCATTATCAATTTTTCTTGGAATATTGCACATTTAATCATTATTGTCCTGCTACTTATGTGTCTGATCCAGATTGATTCTGACAAATTGAAGACTAATAAATTGTGTTGTGGTCCTTCTAATAGGGATTTTTACCTTCCTATATATATACATAGGGTATGGCATGGTATCAATGCTCATACAAACTGATACATGCAGTACTTTAGATTTTAAATTCAGGAATTACTGTATATTGTTCATAATAGTTCTCCTCAAGTGATCACAGTTACTGAAAAGATAAACCCAATATTTCTTAATAGTTCTATGTTTTTGACAGCAGTATAATCTACTATCATTGGCAATATCTTCATAATTTAGCGTAGTGATATTAAATTATATGTAAAGTGTCATTCAAAAATGTCTCAAGGATTTCAGGCTGACAAATCATCACTGTACAAAACCAAGTCTGTGGGTATATGAGCATAAAATCTTGGCACCATGGATACAGTGAGTAATGAAACACTTATTGACAACTCTTACACACTGGTCATCCGTGAAATAAATAGAGAACATTAATTAAGATGACAAGCTTAACAAATTAAATTAATAATCCAAACTGTTGTCAACAAGATCATTTTTTGAGTGGTGTTTTGTGTATTTCCAGTCCACTTTCTAAGATGGATGTTAACTCTTAAGTGTCATAAGCCATATCTGCTAAATGATACCATACAATTTACATACAATGGAAAGATCAAATTTGTTTAGTCTTACTCTAGACTAATAAGAGTAAGTACGTTGCTTTTCTGGAAGCCTAGTTTCACCTCACCTGAAAGTCAGTCCCTGACTTGATTTTAGCTGAAGGCATATTTCATTTCATTTCTTCTCATCCTGCAAAATAAAAAAGACATTTTCCAAATATTTTCTTTAGTGCTGCTTTAATGCAGCAGCTGAGGTTCAGGTTTGTGTACATATTTGCACACATTTAAAGGCGGAGCTGATTCATTTTTCACTTTTCATTCATTTTTGACTGCAAAAGTCATATACTGTGTGTTTTAAAGTCGCTGGAGTAAAAACTGAAATAGATTTTTCAGTTTGCTGTAGAATTTTACCATTTCAACAGGGTTACTTTTATGAACACAAGTTGAATAAGAAATGGCGAGCAGTGGTGCTGGGTACACTGATGAGAGCCTTGTTGACGCTTGATTGTGAAAAGCTGGTCGGAATGACACATTTATGCCTAATTACTTAGCGAATCAACAACAAATCTGCTTGGATTTGTGTAATGTTTTTGTCCCACCAGAGAGGAATATGTCATTCTGTATTTTTTTATCCTTCCATCACACTTTTATGCATCAGCCAACCCTTTATTCTTCACACCTATTTCTCAGGACTGATTTATCAGCACATAATGCTTCATTTGCACATCAGCCCACTTTGAACCTCCTTCAAATGCTATTCTAAATCCTTAATCAAAAACCAACCAGCAAAAAAAGAGGAAAAAGGACCGGTGAACTGAAGCTAACACTTTGTGGCTTATCTTTAATCTTAAAGGTCATGAATGAACTGAGGACCCAGAGCAACAAGAATAAGAGATTCTCCTGACTTTGACACTCACATAAAGAGACATAAGAGCCGGGAGGGAGGGAGTGTTGAGCCTAAGCCACCACTCCCTGCTCTGCTTTTGTGAAGAAGTGGAGACACTGTGAGGAGCTTACAGCGGGAGCCATGTTGAAAGAAGAATGCAAAATCCAGAGCGACAAACAAGGCATTCTGACCCCTATCGTAGTGTGAGCTTTAGCCATTATCTGTCTCACTTCATCACAGGCATCAGCTTATGATCCTGTGCTCTTCAGTTTCCCAGCAGAATTTATCCAAATGTTAATGGTCTTGGCAGCGTAGCAGTGGCAAAAGAGCCTCAGTGTTGTCACTGGCTCAGCCAATATCTGAAGTGGAAGGCCAAGCCTCTGCCCCAGCTTTTAGCAGGGCAGGCGGCTCCTTGGGGAAAGTAACACAATCTGTGTACATAGTGCCTAATATTGCACATGACATATTCAAATAGCATGCCTATTTTATGCAAATAAGATGCAGCACCAGAAGAAGCGATCACTTGCCAGCAACATTCAAAGTCCTTGGGATTTTAGTTAGCATTAATTTGTATAATTGGGTTGTATTCATTTAATATTTGCAATGACTTTTTAGTTTTTGTTACATGATTCCACATAATGACTAGAATGCATAACAGTTAATCATGTTTTACAGTTCATTTTCATCTTGTCTGTCTGACCAGCATTATATTAATGGTTTATTATTTAGGGCCACAATTCATGATTATGATTATGACAGCTGATTAATCTGTCTTTTTTTTTTATTAATTAGTTAATTATTTATTCTATAAAATAAAAAAATAGTAAAAAAGTAATTTCTTTTTCTTACCAATGATCCCCGAGATATTCAATTTGCAGTGCTGTAAAACTAAGAAAACTAGGAAATCCTTGAATGTTTTCCCTGACATTTTCTCCCTTGATACATTTTTTTATCAATATTGATTGTTTTTGCACTGTAACTATTATTTTTATTATTATTATTTTTGCTGTTATTGTGTTATGTTATGTTACAAGAGCACTCACCTCCACTCAGACTAAAAAAACTGTTTAGTATTTACTTTCTTCAAGAGGAAATTATAATTAAATAGTAACTATGGGTTTGATAAACATATAAATGAGACATTGGTAAAATGGACACGTAAGCTTTAGATGAGTGATTGTCTCACTGCTATCCATTTAATGTGACTCATTTCAACAAAGCCTGGCCAGTGATCTATTTTTGGCCCCGTCTAAATTGAAAAATGCAGATGAGACATCATTAAAGACTTGTCTGTGATGAAATTGTCTCTCGTGCCCAGCGTGCAATTCTTCCTCCATTTGTCCAATTTGGGAGGAAAAATGGGTCTCATCAAACATACGTCACATTTATTACTATTCACTGTAGAAGCACATTGTATGAGTCTCCAAAGTAAGAAGGCAGTTTAAATCAATTCCATGGTGATAAGTCATTGTCACTGATTCACAGTCATTCTGTATCACACAACCGGCATGTGAGCTCATTGTTCCTGATGTCATGTCTTAAGACTTGGCATTTATTGAACTATGATGGTTGTTTAAACCAATTTTTTTGTTAAAATTAAGTTATGGCTCAAAGTTCAAGATTTCTTGGCATACTGCTTTCTACTGGAGAAATAGTTCCAGGTAAAACGACCGGCATACCATGGTATCATACTATTAGGCCACTGAGGTTTGGACCTCTGCAATTATTTCTTAAAAAACAAAATTTAATATAACAAATCGGCACTATATATATGTATAATCAGGAGTTTAAAACATTTGTCTCTATCCTTTAAGTGGCAGCTGAACAACTGAGTGCACAACTTGGTACATTATGTGACATACAAGTCACGAGTTGCCCACGTCTAGTACAGTCCTGTCATTCTATTCACTCCGTGGGCGAGGGGGCTGTAACCTACATACATGAAACACTTACCACAAGATCAGTCAACACTGTGTTTGTTCAAGATCTGAGCTCACAGACTATTGATCTACATGCTCTCCAAACATGACATGTCCAAACTTTAGCGCACAGAATCAATTAGGAGTCAGCCTACCTTACTGCAGTCACGCGCAAGGTTCATGGTGATGAAGGATTACATTGGTATGAAGAGAGAAGTCAGTCTCTTTTGGGTCATTGTGCTGGTAAAGATTTTGGAATGACAAGATTTCCTGATTCCTTTTGTTCTCTAATGCCGTGTCTTCATGTATCAGCCCCGAAAGACCTCACTATTTCTAAAATCTTGGCTACGGTTATGCCTGCATGGCTATACATATATCATGGGTAAGAGAATATATATATATATATATATATATATATATATATGAAGTGTTTGTGGGTAAAAATCTTTAAAGATCTGTCTGAAAACCTTCAAACTCAAACCTTAAAGTTAAAAAAGACTTCCAAATGTGTGATGCATTAAATAGGCAAGATTTAATTTAGGTTATCAATACTTTTAAAGAATATAAACAAATGTCTCACAATGATACATTCAAGAAGAATGTTTCAACAATTTAAAACGGACAAAGCCAACACTTCCACACCTGCACAGTTGCTTCAATGTCAAAATAATTGTTCTCTTGTCAGATTGTTTCCTTACAAAAAAGAAACGTCTCTTGGGATTAGCCACAAAAAAAACCTTTTTGTTAGACATTCTCTACTGTTTGTTAGGTGCACTACGACCCCGTTTTTATCTTACCCCCCTCTCATGTGCGTCTCATTTTCTTCTCTGAACTTTTGTTCACAATCCTAGTGCGACGGATTAGCTACTGCCAGTCCATGCTCAGTTAATTAATGTCATTGAAGAGGATGGATACGCTTTGAACAAGTCAATGACAGCACAGAGTGTTGAAACAGGATTGACTCAGTCAATCCCAAAAGTAATGCCAAACATGAATGTGTTCTTACCGATGGAGAACAATATTTTCATAGATCTCTGTTCGCAATTTCCTTGCAAGTTTTGTTTAGCTTTTCTTCTGTGTGCTTGGTTAAATGTATGGAAACTGTGCAACAGAATGATTAACTGGAGAAACATAAACGGGGTAAACTGAATGAAAAATGCAAGAAATTACAGAAGGCAAGAAGGTAGCGCTCAGTGTTATATCAGATAAACCGTAATATAAAATCATTACCATTACCATACCACTGCAAACAGTCCTGGGGGGGTCAAGGTGGATAGCCATGCAATGTCTTCCATATCTGAGATTGGAATTTGTATAACCTTAACCAAGCAGCTTTAGTTGTCTAAACTTAACCAGACTTTAACAAAAGAGTTGGTAAAAATAAATAAATAAAAAATAAAAATGTAAATCCAATTCTAATTCTTATATTTCTGGTTCTTCCATTGTTGTTATGATTAGGTATCTCAGCAAATGCCATGTAGCTTTCTGTTTGGTCTTCTTTTTTATTTTTTGTTAGAAAGAGAAATGTTACAACTAATGGATGACAACCATGATTTTATGTGGCCTCTGTGACCTCCCTAATCCATTACTGTAGCTCCATAGTCCTCCATGCCCATCGCAGATTGAAGACATTTTCTGAAGAGGGCATTGCTAAAATGTATTGCTTGAGGAGCTATAAGGTGAAAGGGTCACATGATAAGTCTGAAGAACCTCTAAGCTGTGCCACTATACAGTGTGTTGGCTATTCAAACTCAGTGCACCTTTCTTCATGCTTGCATTAGTAAGTAGTGTGAATTTAAAGGGCACATGAATGTTTTCATTCTCTCCATTAAGTGAAAGGACACACACTAATTTTGTATCCATGATATGCTATGTTAGGGCCTTTTTTGTTTAAATATTTAGTTACAGGTTACTTAATGTTTCACTTTTGACAAATAGTGTGTGAGTTTAGACGTAAAGCTTCTTCTTTTAATGAACATCTGCATGGTGCCGTGCAAAACTCACCAGAAAAGCAGACTTGTAAAAAAAGGTCTCACTGGGGGAGATTCATGGCCTAAGACCCCTATAGCGTTTCTGGGTAAGTGCCTTTTGAAAGAACGTTTTTATGGCGTCTCTGCTCTATTATACAGTTCACAGTGAAGAGAGACAAAAAGATTAGAGACAGAGGGCGTGACATGCAGCAAAGGTCCCGGACAGGATTTAAATACAAGGTGTTATTACTGTACATGGCTTTGGGTGGCTGGTTTGATGGTCAAGAAGGGACCTCCTAACTCATCTTTATTCCTGCCTCTTTCAGAGTTTGTGCACAACCATGACAAATGCCATATTTATGCAGATTCAGTTCAATATGCATAATTCATTTTGTAAGTTATTATTTTGTAATCCTTTGATGATTTTGTCATCATGAGATTTGTAGTTGCTTAAAGTCAGTTTGGAGCTTTTACCATGGGACAAATCCAACAACTTTAATTTATTCTAAAAACCTCATAAGAGCCTAATAAAACATAAAATATCAACCTGTGATGTGTAATTGTTTTTTTCACTATCACTGCTGGATGTAGTGCATACATAAGAGCAGAGGTTGTCAAAGTACATTTACTCAAGTACCGTAATTCATTCTACTGCCTCTTCATATTGTATATTTACAACACTACATTTCACAGGGAAATATTGACCTACATTTTTATACATTTATTTGATTTTTGGAGTTAAGACTTTTACATACAAACCATAGGAAAATAGTAGATACTATATGATGATAATTTGCTTTGATTACAAAGGAATTAAGTTTGACGTGGCACCACCTTAAGCTACCACAAAAATGAAATGCTGCTTACACATCAACACAACCAAAAATATTTTTAATTAAACCAAAATTATTAATTCAACATTCAACAAAAATCAAACAGTTCCATATATCCAGTGGTTATGGAGCAACATTAGAATACATTTGGAGGATAATGTTTCTGGTCACCTGGCAAAAAGTATTTTAGCCCTGTTTTTGTCTGCTGTTTTCTGCTGAGCAACTTGTGTACAGTGACTTTTTTGTGAGTTTTGTTTTATATATAAACAGCTGCCAGGATTGCCTAAAAACATCACTATGAGAGTGGTGAGAGTGAACCAAATGGTACATTTACGAATATGACAGTTAAACAGAAAAAAGCTACATAAAGCCTCGGTCAAATGCATATTAATACTTCTTTGTAGGTTCATTAGTACGAGTGACCTTGTTCACATTATAAAATAGCTTTTACAGTGCTTTAAAGGTATCCTGTGGAGTTTCTGGCCACTAGTAGCACTATGTGGAGCAATGTTTTGATGAGTGGGTCCCTGTTTTGTTTGCATACCATTCAGGCAACGCGATACATGTTCATGCTATTCCGCTGATTGACAGTTGGCAGAGGAAATGCGCCAAAAAATGTAGCAATGAGCCAGGAGGGACTGGAAAGAAGACTGACAGCAAGCAAACAGGGATGTAAACAATGCAGGTTTCAAAGAGACTCACTTCTGCAAATGTTTTATGAGGAAATGCACCCAACATGTTTGCATTTACCTTTGTTTACAAGAAAAGAAAAAAAAAAAAACACAGGGTATCTTTTAAGTATAATAGTTAAGAACAATATGCAGCTAAAACTTGAAAAGAAATAGTGAAAGCAGGAAGTTAACATGGACTATAATATCTGTCAGCAAGTGAAGACTTGAACACCTCAAGTAATCATATACAATGTGTGGGTTTATACTGTTAAATCTAATCCAGCAAATAAGTGTGACCATAATCTTTCCATTTAGAAATAAGTCTGTATAATCCTATTTCATGCCCAGTTAAAGACAGCACATGATACCCATATCCTACCTCACTGTTATGCAAATGGACACTAAAATTGCATTTTCATTAGCGTTTAGCTGCAAGATGTGAATATTTTTTATGCTATTAATATGCATGGACAAGTATGGCTCTTGCGGGAGATTTGAGAAATGAATGATGAACCCATTTCAAACTGCCCCACGCCTTAGGGCAAAGTGGCATCCACCAACAAACATAATCAAGTAGTAGTTTATTCTTCAGACAAGCAATTTCATAAAACTTCCATTGCAGCTTTACTCAAGTGAAAAAGATACTGAGCCAGCAGTGTACAACATGAAGAGATGGAGGCTTTTTCAAATGTATTTTGAGACAGGGTCAAGCTGAAAGAGAATCTAGCACATTAAGCATATTAACAGATGGCAAAGCTTGAGAGGCCAGGTACGAGGGAGCATACCAACAAACTGTTGATTGACAGTTTCACTGAAATAGCACAATAAATAGGAGCTGAGTTAAGCCAATACAAAGGCAGGGAGCAATGTGCCTTGTGCTGAAGAAACTACCTGAAAATATATGCCTGAAAGCAACCATTGGATTTGTATTTCAAAGTATACATCATTACTGTCTCTGACTGAAAAAAGCAGCTCCACACACGGGTGCCTTTCAATAGTATTTCAATAAGTGTTGGGAAGTCTTCTCCAGAGAGAAAAAAACCTTCAAAACCTACAGTATAAAGAGAAGAACTTAGAGATGCACTTAAATAAAATCTTAACATTTATTTACTCTTCCAATTCATTGTATACAACTTAAATCACCCTTATATGTTGAGTGAGAATATGTATAAATCCATATTTTTATCCATATTTATCCATTTAATTCTCTATATTCCATTTTCCTTAATTTTGTACCTATAAAAAGTAGCTCTATGATATGCTGTTTGAAGCTTGTTCTCAAATGATTTTGTTTTAAGCCAGACAGTTGAAGGATGATCAGCCATGTTGTGGTGTGTCCTCCCTATACCTGCTCTGTCTCCTCATAATATAATCGATTTAGAAAAGCCTCATTTTCTTTTATGCTCATGTTATTGTATATAGCTCTGTTCCAGTATCCAGCAATTAGCATCCAGCTCTCACTGCTGGTGGCTATTTGACAAGACAATGGCAGCACTTTCTTATGAAGGAATATATCAAATATGGTAACTGGATAATTTTCTAAGTAGGGCTAGAATGAAATCATATTTTCCTGACACTCTTGAGCAACGCCACAGATGACCACATGCTTTCTTATCAACTGAGGGTGAAGACCTCTATTAACCTCACTTCATTTCAGGCCTTTTTCAGATTGGTGGTATTTGTAGGCATGATAGACAATCTCGGCTTTAACACAGCATAATGTGTCGTAGTTCATGAAAAGCAATGTAAATGACCTGGAGATTAGAGTTGAATTTTATACTTAATATGCTAATAAGTGTAATTATAAATTTGATATGAAATCCATGCAGATTAAGTGGAGAATATCTGCCTCTTCCACTTTATATAGCAACACATTTAATGTGTCTTATTCTACTGTCAGTTTGTCACGTTGGATGGAATTTCGATGAGCATGGCTTTGATTAAAAGGCAGATTTGGTATGTTTGTGTGTTTGTATTACAATAACCTGTTTTCACCTTCTTGACTGATGGGTCTGGCTCCTAGAAAATATAATGTTTTGAGGGTTGAGGTGATCAGCCACTGTTGTTTACGTGCTTAAATCAAGGTTACCCTTTTGACCTGAGTGCCTCTATCAGCATGCTGGCGTCTGTCATCTCACTCATCAGACAGAACCTCATCCTGGTCAGTGCTTGAATAAGACTCTTTAAAGTGTGCAGACTCCCAGGGGCCCTTTTTAAGAGAAACGCTGTGTACGTAATCACCACCAGGCATTATAGTATCCTCACACGTCTGAAGGAACCACAGATTGTGTTGTGAATGTGATGTTCCTTCGATACAAATTAGATTATATGAAAATCACACAAATTGGATAAACAACTTTTCTTTTTTTCGTCATAAGGTTTTTTTAATAGTTATCAGTGATTTCATTGATTTATGACCTGGGATTTGGAGCTTTATTTTTTGACAGTGTTAGAATAACACTGTACTCACCCTCATCTTTAGAGGCAGAGGACATGAGTGCTCTTCTGATAAAAGCGTGTCTGACTGTAGTGAATCAATACATTAATGAAACAAATGTTCTCTTCTTTAAAACAACACTTTGATATCCAAACCTTTGGTGTTAACAGGTGTCAACACTGTACCACCAATTCTGTGTCCCTGCAAAGCACAATCACACTGCTATGCATTAAAGACACTTTAAATGTTCAAAGACCTTGGTCTTCATCGTTGCCTTAGCCTGAAATCTGCTTCATCCTATGACAGTGCTTATAGCATAATTATTATATACAAGTGATAGTTCAACTTAGAAGATGGGATGAGGCTGGTTATATATACTATGACTTGATGAAGTCTCTCTGTCTCACTTGTTCCCATTCACTATATATTGAAGCATTAGTAGTATAACACATGCATATGAAGACACGTAATCTATGCAAATCCTAATCTAGCACAATCCATTTTAATGTTATGTGCTGCTTAGCACTTGTGTAAGCTTGGCTTGTGTATTATGTTAAAACTGGCAGTATCTTATACACTTGCTGTTTATCAGTGCCACACTGACTAAAGTAATACAATGTGTTACCTGATCAAGGGTATCTCAAAAATACAGTTTTATGTTAATAAGCATTGAATTAAATCCAAAGATTTGATAGATTATTTGACATTAATAAATGAGTGTCCTCTGTGAAACACCTGTAAACTCAGAACACTCAATTACCCTCTAAAGCAATGTCAAATCTGCTGTTGAGGTGAGACAAAAAGCTGCTTGCAGTTTGTAAGTGTGTAGAAAAGTCCTGCAACTTGTGTGTTGGTTGGTTCCTTGCCTGAGGATAACTTGTGGAAAACTAGCAACAACATCAGAGACAATATACCCAAACAAATATCCACCAGAGACAGAGTTGCTTTCCTGAGCCTAAAACCGCACATTTAATAAGATAAGGAGGAATGAAAATGCACAACTTGCAATAGTACCGTAGGTAGGCTTTTGGGAAACACATTATTCTGACATAAGTGTTTTTTTTTTTTTAATAATAATAAGCACAAAACCCATCTAGGGTGGTATCCATGTGGGTGTTAAAGACCATGGCTCAATCCCAACTCCCAAGCAAAATATGTGTAGTAGAACTGGGAGATATGTCAATATTTCATGGTACCTGTTATTCTCTGGTAGCTATTTATAGACTTTCTCTGAAATATCTCTACAAAGACAGACAACTTCTGCGACTGACAAGAGACAGATAAAAAACAGACGCCCTGACTTTTAGACCACGTCACTGTTTAATCTCCAAATAACATAGGATCCTACACTTTTCATATGTAACTTGAAAGAGCACTCATCAAATGATTTAAAATAAGAAACCTAAATGAAGTTATAAGGCAAACTTTAGATCCAACGATACAAGTCTTCCAAAGGCAATCTAACATGTTAAAGTCTGATGTTTTGTTGACCCATCCACCGTGGCCTCCTCCCCGCAGATTTTGTCGCTCTGTAACAAAATCACCTGACTGACTCTTTTGCCCCCGTCATATTGCTGCTGCCGCTCGAGGGTTTTGTCCCTTCAATGTTAAGATTTGTCATTTTAAGCTGCTTTTATGTTGTCGGCAAGGTAGTCTCTGCCTCTCAAACATTGTAAAACTCTTTATGCCAGTCTTGATTGCACAAAAACTCTTAAAATTTTAAATACCTACTCTTTCAGTGTGTAACATGGCAGGAATAGAATATACTACTCATAAATGTGTTTTCATTAGTATATTATTGCCTGAAAATAAGAAATATTGTGTTTTTATTTACCTTAGATTGAGTCGTTTTTATTCTACAGATGTGACTGTGAAGTCCGCCATGTTGAACTGCCATATTTCTACAGTAGCCCAGAAGGGGCAAACCAAACACTGGCCGTAGATAGGGCTGTTCGCTGTTTTACGTGCGTTCCGCCGCCACTGTAGTTTCTCCCTCCTGGTTTGAAAGAAACAACATGAAACAAGTAAGTTGCAATCTGCAACTAGATAGATTGCTAGATGCCACTAAATGATACATATTGGACCTCTAAGGTGGCTTTTTGATGATCTTGTAGAGGTTTCTTTGACCTACTCAGAAAAAAAACAAAAACAAAGAAAAAAAACTAGATAGTTAGACCAGCTGTATCAGAAAATATATCAGGTTTTTACATGACAGACTGTATGCCACGGTTCATAGAATATACCAAGCCAAGATGAATTGAATTTCAATCAGATCAAAATCCCTTTGTGTCAGCCATCTCATTCTTTTCAACTATCCTCTTAAGTTAGCCGTGGTGAGAAAAGACTTACTCCAATGCTTGACTTTGCATTGCATCATGTCGGTTCGAACTGTTGCCAGCGGGTTTGTGTGAGTACTCTAGCAGGTGCAGGTGCTTCAATATACCAACAGAAGACTAATACATTTGATAGAAAAGCTTGATAGGAGATTTTATTAAAGAGTTGGTGAGGTGGCAAATCACTGAGGCAAGTAAGTGCCAGAAAGCCAACTCCTACGCTCAGTCAAAGACAGGGGCCCTGTAACTGTCAGCCTGCCTGGAATGAAACAATAGATTCAAATAGAGTCTTGCCTACTCCAAATTGATAATCCAGCCGCCAGCGGCTTTCTCATCCAGATCGGAGTGGTGCAACAGCAGGGTAGTTAACCAGTAATCAAGTCACATCCGTCATCCAATTCCAAATTCTCCACCTCACACTCCCCACTCCTCCCTCCCCTCTGCCTGGCTTAACTCGTCCTCTTGTGTTTTCCCTGAGTGACACTTGGAAGTTGGGGAGAGGCTTCGCTGATTGCCCTTGATGTGAATCAGATGCATCTGCCTGCTTGTTGCCAGTTCCAAACTTCTTAGCCATTGGTCAGATGGGGGAAAATGAGGCACAGAGCCACAAAGCTCCCAGTAGATGAGTGCTACATTCAGTATAACAATTATTTTAGTTATATTACACCTTTACAGGAGGTGTACTGCCTGCCTTAAATTAGGAGTGTCTTTTCCGATGTCAGAAGAAATTATTATTATTATGTATATTATATTGATCAAGAGAAAATTAATCTGCATCCATTTTGATTAATCATTCAAGATATTTATCATTTGTGGATATATGCTGCATTTCTTTATCTTGTATGATAGGGAACAGAATCTCTTTGTGTTTTGAACTGTTACACAAAACAAGCCATTTAAAGATGCAACCTTTGGCTTTTTGGAGAATTGTGATCGAAATTTTCCACCATTTCCTGACATTTTACAGACCAAACAATTAACAAAATTGTTAGTTGGAGCCACTTTTGTATTATTTACGACACTTTTAGAATATCAAGCTTCAAGGAAAACAAGCAGGTGCTATATCGCACAACAAATGCCACATATAATATGCGGCAACTGTTAAACCGTCATCTAATTACTGCATTGTTAACGAGGCGAGGTGGGAAATGTGGAAACAAATAGCTCGGTCATTTACAGTTTGATGGGGAGGTGTGAGGTAAATCTCACCTCTGCAATGAAGGTCAGACACAAGGCTACAGTCTAATAATTGCCTGCTGGACACACATTTTGCCCAGTAGAGTGTGCATCATGTTTAAGTTGGCTTAAAGTTCATATTGACCAGCTGGACACAGTCGCTCTGTGTTGTTTGTATTAAGTGTGATCACACACAGAGGTGTTTTATGAAGTGCTTTCTGTGTGTCCGTGGCTTAAATTCTCCATTAAACACTTAGCACCTCTGCTAAACAATGTCCTTGGGGGAGACACTGTAAACCCTAACCCTAACAACAGCTGAAGAGTTTGAAAATGTTTCTGTCCTTTAACAATATTCTTCCTTAATGTATTATTTTGTGAGACTAAGACTTGAGTTATCCTATCTTACCAGTGCAATGCATTGTATTGAAACTCCATTACAGAGGCCTTTACTCACTCTCTTTTAACTAAATCACATCTGACACTCTTCACGAATGGGTGACTAAACAAATAAATACAACTTAAACGACCAGTGTTTAGGATTTAGTGGCTTCTAGCCTTGAGATTGCAGATTGCAACCAACCGAAATCCCTTTGACTCAACCAAGCTCAAAGGGGAAACTACAGTGGCTGTGAAACTTGCCAAAAAAAGGCCCTATCTAGATCCAGTGTTTGGTTGGTCCTTTCTGGGCTACTTGACATTCCAATGTGGCAGATTCTATATAAGAGGACCCGCTCTGGTGCATTCTAAGGTAACAAAAACACATGATTATTATTTTCAGGTGATACATACATATGTAGATACATATACTAAGATACATATGAATATTATATTCCATTGCTGCCAATATCATCCTAAATATTACCCACTGGACCTTTAAGCTAACCTTTAAACTTACTGTCTCATGTTTCGATTACAGACTTTAAGCCTGGATTATGCATCATACGTTGTGGGTTTTTGTGTTAAATTCTACAGAATTTCATCTTTGCCACTTGTCACAGTGTGATAGATAGGGAAGATTTAAACATTCATAATTGAAGTTGTAGTGTTGATGTCCTGAGGATGTTGCCTCTGGTGTGAAACAACTGACTTCTTGTAGCATTCTACGACAACACTGAAAACAAAGCTGGATTAGATGTTGTCATAAAATGTCTCTGAGGGAAAAGGTGAGGCTCTCCCACACAAAAGGGATCGCTTTATCATTCGCAGTAGCACTAAGCATTGATGTCTGGCAGAGTATGCCTTTCAGAGCAAACAAAAAAGCCCAAGCTCAATCCAGCTTGATTATAGCACAACAATTACTGAAGCAGGAAACACAGTGTTGCACAGCTTTGAAAAGCCAGGATGGGCGGAATTGCATTAGATACACTCAAATCCCAGATTTAATTGAAGCTGGCAACCATAAGAGGTTCCTGGGATGCTTTTAAAGCTGTAATTTGTATGATATAGGTCCCTAGATGAGAGATTCTACCATAAGAAGACAGAATGAGTCACATCAACATCATACATCAAGCTGAAGAAAGACACAGAAACTAAATGTCAGCATCTCTGTGATGCGTATGTATTATGTATAAATACAGGAGGAAAGTATAGAAAGCAAACACTGTGAATATATAATTAGCCAGAAAAAAGGGGTTTGGCTTTGACCTGGTTAATTTTAAATCAAATGCAGCTTTTCCAGACGTGCTTGTAGTTTGATTGAGAGGCTTTCATGTCACTGTGAAAATGATTTGGATTGTACATGACAACATAGAGAACAGAGTGGATTGTCTGATGGGCTCAACTGAGGCAGAAAATAGAGAAATACACTCAGGATTTACTTTTCTCTGTGCTTATGGCTGAAGGTAAAACTGAGCAAGAGACAAGGAAAGAAACTATCTTTTTTTAATTTCTTACTTTTTAATTATTTTCAAACTGAAATTCTTTGGTTTTTCAATTCTGAATAAGCATCATGTTAATATTATACTATATGTGTAAGTGGATGGACATGTTTTTCAAATATGTTTTAATAGCTATGTTTGCTGTATTATTTGTCTTACCAACTTAAGTTTCACATTTCTGTTGTGTTTTGTCTCAATTGTATTTCTTTTATGACAATTCCATTTCCTTTTGCTCTAAAGTACCCATCTGTCTGGAAACAGTATTGTTTCTAAGTACATGTAGAGAATGATAGAGTGTTAAATGTCGAGGGAAAGTAATTGGCATCTACTTATGCATGAAAATGCCTGCGAGTAATCATTGAATTATTCATCTAATATGCTAAGTATTTCTATTTCAATGCTTTAAACCTCCCTTGGTGAAACATTACATAACTTAAGTGATGAACAAATTAGAAGGACTCACTTTTCAAGGATGTGAAAATTGAGGGATCTTATATCATTTTTATATCACAATTCACTGCCAGTGTAATTGTATATCAACTGCTCAAACACTGCCCAAAAAGAATTTAAAACAATTATTAAATGTTTGCTGGACAGTTTACATGGTTAACCATAGGTTAAAATTGTCTCCTAACTTTTATACACACAAACACATCTGAAGACAGTAGATCCATTACCTTTCTACACATTTCCAATTTCAATCCCATAATTCAAGAAAGAGTGAGAAATGCCGAATATTTGCATTCATTGCTCATGTGTAAAATTGGTTTACACTACTTTAATTCCATCTATCTAAATGATAAAATACTTAAATGGAAATTGCTTTGCATTTAATTATTTAGTAACAGATGCATCCAGGCTCTCATTTTTGGATAGTTCTTGTTTTCAAATCATTATTTTGAGTTATATGAGCATATTTAAATTTTTAATTAATTTGGAACATTTATTATTTTGTACAGTTCTTCTATTAACTATTTCTTTGCTTAATAGAATCATTTGCTCAGCGAACTGAAAGGGTTGCTTTGTTTTTAGTATCTTTCATCAGTAAGGTCTGAAAAGAGAAAATAATCCTGAACAATTTCAGTGTTGGTGACACGCTGAAAACATTGTGTTTGCCACTACAGTAGGCAACAGCAATAATACCCAAAAGGGCATCCCATAGTGTCAGTATACGTGTCAAAAACACAGAATTACCGCTAATCATAGCAAAGAGTGCAGTAACGCTTGAAAAGAAAACATGAGTGTTATTTCGTTGTAGTGCCCAACAATTTCCAAAAACACCCAACTTTCTTCAAGAAAAACGTAGCAACAGCAAGCTGGAAGATAATTTAAGAAGTTTGGGAGAGCTTTGGGCACAACAAGAAAAGAAATTGTGTCTTTGATGTAGTCTGCACTCAGTAGGATAAAATACAAGATGAAAGAGGGATGATCATTAAATATTTGCTGACAATTCCGGCATCACAACTAAGACAAAAAGACATTAGTTCAATTAAAAAGTATCTCTGTTATATGCTCTGCAGTACCAAATAATACACAAACCCATGCACTTAATAATGTCAGTATTTTTAGATTTCTATTGTTTAGATTTTGTGCTGTGCTTTATGAAATTTCAGTGTACATACTCTCCTGGTTATGTTGTGCATTGTTTGACCTTTGTTGACAAAGCAAAATTGGCTTCCTCGCCATCAGTTGTTTCATCACATCCCCCCACTAAACAATTAAAGAAGATTTAATGCCAGACATCCCCCTGACATGCATGCAATTAATATTCCCTGCTGTCTGCGATGTTTACACAACAGTTGGTAAACATGACTGACTTTTGTTGCAGATGTTGGATGGTGGTCATGCTCTGCTAGAGGAATATATTAATTTGCTGACAGGCCTTGGGCAGTCCCCCTTATTAAAACTATTTATTTCCCCCCTCCTAATGGCATAATTAATCCAGCCTGAAATTGGAAGTACCACATAAACCGCTGTCTGCCTATAATCTCCACAACGGCAAATAAACGCCTTTTATGCTCAGTAGCTGTTGGTTTCTGTGGCGGTTGCCTTGTAAAATATTGAATATTTAACTTTGATCCTGCAATCAGGGACAGGCACGGTGTATTAGCATGCATAACACTGGCACTACACTCACAGTTTGGAATGTGTTTTCTTTTTCAAGTCCAAGACTTGTATCGTCACTGGACCCTCTGATGAATACTGACACAATCTTTACATCTACTTTCATCAGATGTTCATGTAAATAAGTACATCACATTTTGAGTTTAATTATGCCTGTAGATTAAATGCACTTCCTGCCTCCGCCTTGAAAAAGAAAAACAGAAGAATGGGACTACATGTTGCTGTATGTTTTCCCCATATTCAAATTAACTCCTCAACTCCTCCACAAACAAATTACGGCAGGTAATTGCACAATTTGAGATGGTTTAATAGCAGATGGGCAATAATGTTTCCTGTTCGTGTGTGCTGTATTCGGTGACTTTGGTACATAAATTGACACAACCAGGATACAGGGGACAGTACATACCCCCAGGGGTTGAAATAGGCTGCAAGGCATCCCAGAGGCACTTTGGGAGTAAACTTCAAGGGGAAACATAGTTTGTTTGCCCTGAATCGACCCTGTTAAGTAGGGCTTATTTATTTGGACTAAATAAGTTCTTTAACATGTTATCATATGTGATAAAAAGGGTTACATAAATTGCTGCTGAAAAATCCATGACAGAACTGATCAATGAGGTGCTTGGCAGCTACAAGTCTTACAAGACCTAGATGGCCAATTTGTTTTTGTTAAATAGTTTGACGTTATGGATGGTAGAGTTTTCAGTACTAAGTATTAATAGCACAAAGTTAAATAAGACAGAGATGCAAGAGAGGCAGCGTCTCACTCATGTTGGAAAGTAACTCCAAGACGACATACAGTTATGTAAAAATGTCTTGCCTCTATTTATTCATTGGATTATGTTTACAGTTAAAATGTGAAATAATTGATTGATAGTGCTCAGATTTCAGCTGTGGGTGGGTATTAAAATAACTGGTCTGGTAGTGGAAGGGCCTCCAAAGACAATGAGCCCAGGGAAATCCTTTAATTTGTCCTTGTCTGAACCGCCGACTATCTCCTGCAAATTTTCCAAAAATAGCAGTGAGGGTTCATGTTGGGGAGGGGGAGGCGTCAGATTACTCAACCTGCTTACACACTGAACTCCTCTATGATTATTTTACTGCAGCTAATTGCCAGCAGAACACAGTGGATGATATCCTCTGTGTCCTTGTGTTAAGTTTTTACTGGTCTCTACAAATGTGGAGCCATCTTTTTGTCATTGTTATCGAGTCGGTTTTTATATTATTCAGGATCAAGAGAACACGGGCAGAGGACTGATACCCCAGTTTCATACATGCCCTAACAGCAAATTAAAAGTATAACAAAGCAGCAAAGAGATGGAAAAATGCATAAATAATGATGGACAAAAGGATGTAGGTATAGCAACACTGCCAGTTTACAGTACGGTACATCAATCAGTTTCGGGGTGGTTGTATGGTTGCTAGATGTATGCCAAAAGATTGTACAATCATGCAGATGTGACTATTGGATGATTCCAGTGGATCCTGGGAATAGATTGAAAATAAGTCTTTTAGCTTTTTAATGAAAATCACACTGCTGTCAGTTTATTATTGGTTGCTCTCTGCTCTTCTCCAGCACCTTCAACTTGTTAGCTGCATGGTTGTTATGGTGTTATTGTTTGCCTTTTTACATATTACTATTTTGAGAAAAAATTTAGTTAATGTGAAACAAATGGTGAAACTTGTGTTTTTAAACGTCCTCTAGCGTCACAAGTGATATGGACATAATGAGTGGACATATGTTTCAGTAGTAAGTATAGTAGTACATTTAAGTAGTTGTACATGTGTCACAATGCTGTCCAATAAAGCTGCACTTATGTATGACTATATCTACACTGTAACAGTATTTACAGGTTAGCCTCCGTCAACAATGGACCATGAGCTCCTGCAGCTCTCTCTGTGAGGCCTTGGTTTCTTTCATTGAGCTATTGCTTGGATGTTGACTGTGGTGTTCAGTGGCGTTTCCTTTAGCTTCAGCAGTTCTATTTCCCACTGCAGGGTCAGCCTCATATAACTCCGAGACCTGCTGTGACTCCAAGGGTAAAGAAATATTTGTGGACAATAATCGGATCCAATAAATGATGCCTCCCCCTCAGTCTAGGGAGTTTGATGAGTTTCATGAAGACAGCCAGGGACTGATTTCAGACTGCAGATGTCTGAAATGAAGGATTTCATTATCTCATCACCACTGCTTTATGGCCATGTGCCTGGTGGTGCCATTTCTGATCATAAGCCTTTTTGTCAGGCATTCTGCTCCTCATTATCACTGTCCTCTGTTTTGAAAAAAGGGGATCTTTGTTTGGAAGGAGGCTGCTAGAACACTGAACTCTTGGGGGGTCATGGTGCAATCATGCAACTGTTACCATTTGTTTGTTGTAATGAGCAATTTATAGTGGACTAGGTAGAAAAAAATCCAGACTTTATCTAAGAACCTTGTGATATACATGTTTCTGTGTCAGTGGGCCTCAAATTATAGGTCTTATTCATTTCTCAGATACCCAAGGGCCTATTCCATTGGGTAATGAATAATATGGCAGACAGGGAGGAATCTCTCACCCCATCTTCCCTTGCATGAACCTGCAATAAATTTCCCGCCAATGCCATATGGTGGCAAGTCATGTGTGGGATTCAGTATGCTGTGTTATTTATTTATTTCCCAGGTGTTGCTTTTCTATTAGTGATTTATGTGTTATTGTGTATGATCTGCTGCTAGGATCCATGACATGGGGTGTGCAGGGTTTTTGGAAGAGGGCCCAGGCTGAAACGAAGCCGGGGATTGAGAATAATGTGGCAGTATTTGGCTCCATCCATGAGCATTTCTATTTTCTATTTATTTATTTCATCTTCAGTAGCAAAATGGTCAACCAGATTCTCCTATGAAAAGGGATTCATGTAAAAGGGGACGTAAGTGAGAGATTTTGTGACTACCAGCAAGTATTTAGCAAGGAATTATTCAGCTTTATCAAGTGCATATGCGTTGCTCGAAGCTGTTGCTGTCATTTGGAGTTTCTGATTATATAAGGAAGTAAGCAGAGAGAATTCTTTTGATCTTTTTTCAAATTTGTTGTGAAGAAAAAAGTAAATATCTCTTAACAAGCTATGTTGGTGTTTTCTGGGGTTGTGATTATTTCTTTACTCATAACCCAGATTTTAAGCTTTGGTTGAGTTTTCCTCTTAATCAACCCTGTCTCCTATATTATATGTATATACTACTAATTTGTAAGAGCAAACATGATGCCGCCCAAATTTCAGGTTTTGATCATTGTAATAATAAAATATTTAATTTAAATATCTATAAAGTCACAATAAATTCTTACAAACAACACATAATTTGCACTAATTTCCGTACAGTATGCCTGTGGTTAAGTTTAGCCACTCACAGCACTTGGTTAAGGTTCTAGCTGAACCACAATCTTTCCCTAACCTTAACCAATGTGTTTCACAAGTTTTATATATAGTCATATATAAAGTGTTTATGAAAAACTTTTTACTGTATGTATTGATTACTAGTTTGAATTTAAACCTACTACAGCTTGTTCAACTCATACTCTGCAGTTGTGTGTATTATTAACCTCAATACATCATTCTCAAATTATTTCACGTATAATAGTATGCTGGCTGTTGAAGAGTGAAATTGGTTTATTCTTTGTGCAACTCTTTGGATGTTTATTTTGTCAGTCCCAGATAACAATTTTGTTGTTAAATGAGTTTTCTTCTGCATTAGCCTAGTTGCAAAGCAATGGGGCAAGTGAGGATCACAGAGCAAGGCAGGGTGGGGCAGGACCATTTTATTCAATGACCTCTCTCCGGAAAAACCTTGCATAAGAAAATCAGCTCTCCTCCATACACAGGTCCATTTCTATTCTTAAGATTACCTTATGACACGTACATGACCTCCCCTTATTACATGCCGTTTTCCTGCTATCTGCAGAAGAGAACTGTGGATGGGGTATTTTGTGCTATGATAAAAAATTACAATTAGAAGACTCAAAGGTTCATCAAAGTAATCAGATTTATGGGGTTTAGGAGAAATGCAGGGCCTCAAGGCTCTTTTATTAGCAGTGTAACCACATTCAGATATAATAGATTTTAAACACCTCCCAGAAGGGTTGTTGTTGTCCTTGAGTCAGTAACAAGGATATTAAAGAAAAAATTGATTTTTCAGTTTTTAGATTTGTGTCAGGTGGTGGAGGGGAATGCTTGTAACTAGGGATTACAGATACCAGTATTAGGTCCAATACTGTGCTCATGTACTCGTAATAAAAAAACTACTCTGATGCCACACCTAATACACCTTTATGGCAGCATGAAATTATGTAACCTCTCTTTAGTTTAGCAGGTGGGTTGAGGAGAAGCAATGTCAGCAGTTTGGCAATATTTTACATTAGCAATTTAATTTGTTATTGTCAGAACGTGAAGAACATCTGATGAAAGTCTTTGGTAGAACTGAGATGGTATTATTAATCACTCATGTCGGTACTCAGTATTGGCAAGTACTAATATTTAAGTACCTGTACTTGTATTTGGTCTGAAAAAAAAGTTGTATTGTTGTCTCTGTAAAAAAGGAAATCAAGTTGTTAACTTTGGAGGCACTATATAGGCTATCTTTAGTTGACTCCTGGGCTTATACTCCCTTTGAGTCTGTTCACTTATGGTCCCTCAACCTCAAACCCAGATCGCCTTTGTGCCCATTTCTTCAGTACATCACTCGATGAGGATTACAGTCCGTCAGTCACAGTAATATAGAACATCTTTATAATGGCTATAGTTCATGCAAACATGCTGTGAAGTAATATCTGCCTCTCTGGATGCTCAGTAATAAATGACAAAAAGACCTCTGCAGTGCCATTCAGTAGGAGTTCAGAGAAAAACAGCATTTGACAAATGTGCCCTGTAGAATTTCTCCCTTAATAATTGGATGGACTACATGAATATTTAAATAGAGATGCAGGGGCATACCTCTGGTCAAAAGACCTATCTCTGTAAAACAAGTCTTCACTAAATTGGTTGATTGAAAGGAATAGAAGTTTTTTTTTCTCTTTTATTCATCCAGGGACTGTGCTGAGTAGATATTAGTTTTCTCCCCTATTGCTCTACCCTTTAGCTTTAACGATGGTGCTTTTAATCCAGTTTAAAACACCTCTTTCTCCCAAGGGTGCCAATAAAGAGTGACTTCTCTCAGCCAGTGGCAGACATTTAATAGTGAAATCTCACTCTCTCATTCTCTCCACAGACAAAGCTACGATGGGCTGGAAAAGAAGCTAAAGGAAGTCTTCAGTGAACGAAGCAGCATCCTGCACCAGCTCTCCAAGACATCAAAGGAGCTGGACAGCATAAAAGGCAACCTTCAGGTTGGAAATGTTACTGTTTCTTTTGGAAATATACAGCAATGTTAGAAGGCTTTGTTGGCTATGAGTTCTGGGCTGGAGGTAATATTTCAGTCTTTATTTTCAGCCATTTGATGACTGAGCACCCCATGACTCTTCTCACTTATTTTTCAATCAATCTGCTGTACAACAACTCACTGATATTAAATATTAATGTGCAAATGTTTTTCAATTTGGTGAGCCCACCCATTGTTATGTATGTGACGTGTTACTGGAAATGCAGCTGCTGAATAAATAATGCAGAGATGGAAAAGCAGATCATTTAGTAGTGAGCAAATTCTTTTAGCCCTAATGAAAACAGTCGTTACAAAGAGCTTCAGAGAAAAAGAAAAAAGGAAGATAAAATAGGAAAGATTGACAGGACCATCAATTCAAAAATATTTGAACACTGCTATTTCCAAAGCCTTTAACTGCAATCTGCTTAAGGGAAAATTACAGGTTATTGCAATTTGGGATTTATTTTCAAATCTCTGACCCTTGGTTTTATCAGTCATGATAACACTGTACTCGCCAAATTAATTGTGAAGTTCTGGAAACACAGGAACCAAAAATAGGTCTAATGGGGCAACAGACTCAATAATACAGGTTGAAAAGAAAGTCCCAGGTTAGTTACATTTATTTAGAGGAAGAAACAAAGGCTGTGAGTAAAATTATAACTCAAACTGTTGAACATCCATCACAGTTTACAGACCAACCTTTTGTTTCAACTTCAATCTGAGCTCATGGTTTACAATGAATGAATGATAATTAGCACCATTACTGGTCCACTTACTTTCAGTTTCACATCTATGAAAGCTGTTGAATAAACTGACAAAACTGTCAGCTTCTTTACATGCAGTAAGTTCAAATCAAATTAAAATAACTTTATTTATATGGTAGGGTGTTAGACAACAGACCAATAGAGTAAATAATATACATAGTGCAATTTCAAATGTTTAAAATGTTGGTTTTCAAATTAGATAAACAGAAGACCTCTTTTGTAACTATGTCATCTTGGAAAAAACAATGTTATCATAACTGATGGTTTGAGCTACAAAAATAAAACCCCGGTTGTAATAAATTGTGTCTTTAATTGCATTTCTCATTAAGCATTGGCACACATTTATCCTGAAATATTGTAATGGCTCTTTTCAAACCTGAGCATAAACAAACCTGTGGCTCCAACGAGATGTCCATGCAGGTTTCTGATTGTTCTATCAAAAATGCAGTGTATTGTGATTTAAAGACCTGTTTGTATACACTCAAACTCCACTTTGCATGCATATGTGTGCTGAAAAGTTTAAAAAGATTTTTGTCTTAATTAAATTTAGCATGAAAACAAATATTCTAAAATATATACCAACACTCCTACACTGAGGGTGATTTTGCATAAAGTAAGAATAAAAAATAGGTTCATAAGACAACTTTGGGTGGATGATAATGAGGATTATTATCCCTGTTGCAAAGGGAGGTATCCGTTGGTTCTGCCAAATACTGGTCTCGGACATTTGAAAAAAAAAAAGTACCTTATTATACTGTAGTTATTATAATTCTATAAGCATTTCATAAAAAACACAATTATCTCAGTGCCAGATACTGCACATCACTTCCCACCAGTCAGTTTAGGTCAACTTCATTATAGCTCTTGGCAACGACAAGAAATGAACAGAAACCCAATTATACATTCAGATATTTAAATCATTTAGTATTTTTCAGTCGCATTAGTGTATGCCACAATGATCTTGCAAAACATGCCTCCCTCTTGGACATTTAGACCTTGGGTGCCAGATGCCCTGCCTTTTCTGTGCAGCGCTTCCAAAGCTGCAATCTGAGTAGTGGTTTCCTCTTTGCAGGGAGTTGATGTTTTTAAGCTTCAGGCAACTTTTGTAGGCCAATAGAATTGTCAGAAAATCAATAATCAAACAATTCGTATGCACACTTTTCCTGCATGTGTGTGTGTTTGTTGCACGATATATCCCATGTGTCTGGAAAAAGCTCATGTAGTCTGGCTATCATTATCCCCAGGGCAGGCTTTGATGTCTATTCACTGCAGGCTAGCTAGGTTGGCATCTATCTTCGCCCTGGGCCCTGCGCCAGCATACTGGGCAGGGCAGAGGTTGGGTTAGATTTGGAATAGTGTGCTGTAGAATAAATCTGTTCTTCAGGGGGAAAACATCATCTACATAAAAATCATCAACTTTTAAAAGAGAATCAAGTCAACAGGGAGAAGCATTTAGTATTTTTGGAATGATTTGATGGAGCAAGTGCTTATAGTTTTAACGAGTTGCCCATAGGTGGAGGTCAGCGGGCCTCATAATTAAGCTTTGTGTGATGGGGAATTTATTCTTGGCAGCGGCTCCCGGGTGAGATCTTGTGAAGCAGTTAGTACAAGAATAGGAGTTTTTTTGCCCCGCACCTAACTGTGGGCTCTGGCAACAATTTGGATTGTACTTTGAAAAATAACCTCATGTGACATGTGCGTATATGTTAAAAGTAACTGTTTTGTAGTCTAAATGTAATGTCATAATCACATATAAGCTGTGGGGACATATAAAGGACTGTAGACCCATCATGTAGAGGTCGCAAGTCTGTCTTGTCAGTGATCTTATGCAGTCCATCAGTTTATACGACTTAAAATAAAAAAAAATTGTACATAGCACAGTAATATGTGTGAATGGCAGTTACTTGTGATCCAATGAACATTTTGTTCTTTTAGTTTTGACATAAAATGTTACATGACGTTTTTATAACTACAGAAGCCTCTTCATTGCATTTTACAGTGCGTAACACTGGGCCAAGTTTGGTGTGAAATTAAATAGGTTGCTTTATGGCACAAAGTAATTGAGGTAGAGAAAAAAGTTGCACACAAATCTCCAGTATCTCAAATCTGTACTTGAGACTTTGTTACTCACCGCTTGTTGTTGTTAGATGTTCTTGTTTATGAATATGTTTTATATCTTTCATACTGACCTTCTTTTTAGCGATTGAACTCACAAAGAAAATAATATTTCAAGACTCTGTCAATTAATCAAAACACTACAATCATGTAGCTAAAATAAATACAAAACAAACAAATAAGGACAAATACTATATCTGTATGGTGATTAGTGTGATAGACTATATATTTCAAGCATGCTTCAATCACAGCTTAAATTTCAGGACAGCATAATGAATGGAAACTCACAGCTCAGCTCTGTCAGCTTGTTGAATACTTACAGTATCTCTATCTACTAGTCTATGATCTGCTTTGGAAAATGGCCAGAATGTGTATTTGAAGATTTCTGGCACCCAAACTGTAAACTTTTTTGCTACACTAAGCCCATTTTCAGATGACAAAACAAGGCTTGTAAAAATGTGCGGCCTAAGCTTTTATCATCTGTTTTTGTGGACAATGATGCAGAAGGGAGTAGAAAAGTAGCCATTTAAGTCGTGGCTCTATGACAGATGATACAAATCACTGAATATCACCAGAGAGAATAAAAAAACTGAGGTAATTGTGCTAATAATGTACCATTCCAAGCAGTTTTTCTAACCACACAGTTTAAACTTAACATTAGCTTCTCTATTGTCAAGAACTGCTGTTGGCTCCTTTAACTATTCTTGCTCCTCAACACAAATGTATATGAAGGGAAGTCAGGGGACTGGGGAGGAGAGAGAAACATCTCTTCTGTTAAACAGGGTTTATAGACATGTTGTCTTAATTGCCACAGATATTACCTTCAAGCACCATTTAAAGAGAAGCTATCACTCCCTTTGAGTCCACATTTTCTTACAAGTCTGGAAATTTCAGTTCAGCTCATAACAAATAAAAAATATCTTTGAGGGCTTGTAGGGCAATCAGAGGCCTGACTAATCCATAATTACCCATCAGGCAAGTGCTTAGGCGCTGGTAGAACCCAATCTGTGCGCTTGCCTGTACCCTCATTAGGATCTTTAGAAGACACTGATCACCAGATTGTTATAGGCTATATAATTCTTTGGGGCATCAACAACATTTTACATCTGCTGCATAATTTTAAAATATTCACCTCAGTTATTTTATGATTCTGGTGCTTTTGACATTTCATTTCAGCATTCTGCATTTAATTTCTGCATGACTTCCATAGTTAAAACTGAAGCTTTTAACTGTTGCTTGAAGGGACTTGCAACCTTGAAAACCTGGGTACATTTTGAAACATTCACTATGCAGTTCTAGGAAAGTGTATACAGTACAATATAATTCTCATTTTGGAGTTCATCATGTAATATGCAAATATGTGTCTTTCCTGGAAAAACTGTGTCTTCTGTTCTCTTTTAGTCACTGAAAAATGATGACTCAGTGGCCAAGAAGGATGTGCAGAGGATTCTGGAGCTCAGCCACAAACAGAGGTAAAGTGAGGCATCACGAATGACATGAGTTACCAACAGTACTGTGCTGCTTACTAATGTAGATTAGGAATTTATAATACCCATTAGTAAGGGCTGATGAATTAATAAAATCAAAGACGTGATGTTTTCTGAACATCACCACCATCACAGTCATCATCACATAAACATTACATTATAATTAATACATCCTGTGAAAGCTATTTTGGGCAGCCTTGGATCCTAAAGTCCCATTCCTTTGTCCCATGGACAATGTTACATGACACAGAGATGGAGTTCCTCTATAGGTTGGATTTTCTCCCGGTTAAATCATCAGCACAAAAGATTAACAAATGTGTCAGAAAATATCTGGTTCTTTAATAAAAAGTCGAAGGTGAAACCCTTGATATATAAAAACTTTTAACGTTAACGTTTAACAGGCTAAACGTTAACGGCAGCTCCAAGGTCACAAAACAACCCACAGAGCTTAAAATTCGGTTACATGCGCCACTAACGGCTGGCGGAAGCTAAAGATTATGGTACTGAGAATACTGACAATACAATTAGCACCTTAAATCAATTATCTTTTGGATTCTGAATTAGTTATGGATGAATTCAGTAACTATGGTGCCATGTTTTATTTACAAATTCAACAACAACAAGAGTTTTGCATTCATGCAATTCATTTACTGGCTTCTTCACCATAGCAACAGTGGCCAAAGCTGATGGGTATTGCAATATTTTGAGTCGTCTGCCATGCCAAAAGACAAAATGGAATTTGTCATTAAGTTTATATAATTAAAACTGGCATCACATGCACCTATAGAATCATTAAATTAGAGTCTCTAGGAGAGTCTCATGTTCCTGAGTATTAGATTTGTTTTAATTGAATTGAAAACATTTTAATACAGTAGTATTAGTTTATTAGTACAGATGTGGAAAAACATTTATGGCTCCCACTGCGTAACAAATCTAAAATGTGAAATAACCCAAACTTTTGTATCATTGGCAGAAAATGATGTGTTCACATTGGATCACATCACTTATAACAGAGAGGCCAATTGAGAAAATAAGCTTTCAAGGCATTTAAATTATCCCTCATACACTATTATTGATGCTTTTTTATTATAAGATGTTGCCCAGTTTGCTTATACAAGCCAATATAATCATAATCCATAAAACCATCTTGTATCTTGGAAAAAAATGCGCCTGTGTCCTTTTTTTAAAATAAAACATCAAGCATCTCTGATTTAGTGCTTTATCTTTTTGCAAGCGTTTGGAAAAAGTGTTTACACACAGTGCTTCACCAGTTTGGATTATCTGATTAACGTTGTGTGTAATGAGACTTTTAATGATTAGGAGTCATTTGTGGCCTTCATACTTTCTGAAATGTCAGCCTGATTGAAGTCCACTCTCCTGTGTGCAGTATCTTGATAGCCAATCAATAGCCTATCACCAGTCCATGGCAGCTCTCACATGTCATCAAGCTAAAAACCATAAAGCAGCAGCTTGGCTCAGTGTTACCTAGCTAGCATTTGTGAGACACAATTTTTTCAGTGTTATTAATCCACCTTTGGAGTTCCATGTCTGCCGAGTATGATTACTAGCTGACTCCATCATGGCAGATGCAGACAGGTGATTCATTGCAAGTCATTTATTTTTGACAACTCTTAACAGCGATTAGATTGCTTTCTGAAAATAATTTAGCTACAAACTGTAATGCAAAAAATGTTTACCAACAGATCAGTTACAGACAGTAAAATGTAACATTTTAAGGTTTCAAAATAGTAACAATGAATTCAGCTGTGATTTAACCTGCTGTCAACCTATTTTTACTTACTTGTCATATGCTCTCCTCTCTTTGTTTTTGAAGTATGTCAATCTAACATTTACTGTGTCCTTTTATGTCAGTTTGGGCAGTTTTGATCTTGTTTGTACAAAATGTTTCCAAGTCTTGGATGCAGGAGATGGGAATATAAATGAAATGCCAAAGCAGTGGTGGTTGGCTGGTTCACTGTGAAGAAAAATGTTTGCTAGGCTGAACTTATGCCAAGAGACAAGACCACTGGCATATAAAATATAAGAGTATATGGCTGTCGAGCAGTGAGATGCTTTCCACACAAACATTGAGCTTTGCCGTATTGCTTTCAAAGATACTGCCGCTTGACTACACCACTTGCCGACTATGACCACGTCATATACTTTTAAACTTAGAGCCATGCTTGGAAGCTGTAAATAAACTGTTACCTCTAATTTATTTGGGCTGCCTTGTTATGTGATTTCTACAAGCGTTTTTGAAACCGCTGACCCACATCACTTGCCCACTTGATTCATAATTCAGTGTGCATTGCTGTTATCTGTGCACAGGAGCATCAAACGGTACTGAAATGCCCATTGCTTTTTAATGCATTAACATATATGTTAAATGCATAGTGAATGCAGCACCAATCTTCATACAGCATGCATAAAATAAGTGCGGAGCGTTCCAAATGCTCACAGGATACTACATAATACAACATAATGAATACTACACACTGTGTTTTCTTTAAACATTTCTTTATTGACCCCGAATATTGTGCTTTTATATTATTTGTCCTAGTGTGTGAAAAATGTGCATTATCTTAGGGATAACCAGCCGCCAGAAAAATTAGCTGTAGTTAAACTTTTAAATTCAAACAGGGAAGCATAAAACATTAAGAAATAAATGTTACATTGTTTTTGAGCTTGAAGAAAACAAATATTTTTTGACACCATAGTAACAAAGGGGGATAAAATTAATCCATTTAAATGTGTGAATGTGCTAACAAGGTTTGAACAAGGAAACAAAAGCATATCTTGGCAATATCTTGTCATTCACCCTCTAATTGCATAGCCAATGAGGTGTTAATGTTAATGTTGTAATTATGGCATCATTTATTCCTAAGGTGGAAAGGTAAATCAAAATTGTATGTTAAAAAGACATTTCCATAAATAAAACATGTGTTTCTTGATTCTTGAATTTCTGAAAAACAATTCACTAAAAGTATTTATTTAACATATTTGTGTAAAAACTGCTTTGCATAATTAGATCTATGTGATTAAATCAACTTCAAAAAATCACTTACATTTAAATATATTCACGCAGCTCAACGGCATGAACTTGATTTAATTCAATATAACAGATGACAAACCATGTGAACTGCTCTTCTTTTTATTTTTTCAACAGAAGTTAAGAAGATAATAGAGTGAAATTGCTGTAAGCAAATCAGTTTCTGTGCAAAATGCCTCTCAACAGTGGTATATTTAAGAAAGCCATTCTGTGGCCGAGCAGTGGAGGGCTCTGAGAGTGCGAGGAGGATGTGCTAACAGTGTTTCTCACTTCCCTCTCACTTGACAGAGAGGAGATGAAGTCCCTCCAGGCAGCCTTGCAGAAGCAGCTGGATGAGGCAAATGAGAGAGCGGAGAAGCAGCAGGCCACGGTAAGACAGAGCTGACCTGACCATCAACATCCGGTCTCCTCTAAGCAGCCCCGTCACCTGTCACACAGGCCCCTCAGTGATCCACGCTCATTACCCAGCAGCCAGCTCTCTCGCCTCCTTGCCTCACTACTTAATTGAAATCCTCAGAAATAGTGAGGGAAAGCTTTGTGTCCTTCGTCAACTCACATGCAAAAATAAATAGGGCTGGACAAGAGCATTATAACCTAAGAATATTAACTTATCTATCGATCTATCTATCCATCTCTCCATCTATAGTATCCTCTTGTTCTTCTATCCATCTATGCTGCCCTGACATTTCTTATTTTGTTTGTCCAACAATTGAAAATCCAAAAATATTTGGTTTACTATAAGATAAAGAAAAGTAACAAATTGTCACATTTATGGAGCTGGAACAGATGAATGTTTGGCATTTTTGCTTGATGACTACTTGCTTAATAGTAGAATAGTATAGAATATAGATAGAATAGAATAGAATAGAATAATAATAATACTATAATAATAGCAACAAATCGATTAATCATTATTATATATGCATGATACTCTGCTCATAATCAGACATAACTGAGGTATTTGGTATTAAGTCACAAAATGTGCCAGTAGTTCATGAGAAACAAAAAGAATAGCTTTGCAACAAATGCAAATTTTTCAGAGGACAAATGTTTGCACTCATTTAAAATACATTTTAGCCAGTCCATGGAGGTGTTTTGTGTTGTGTTTGTGCATGTGCTCTTGTTTTACTGTATTCCCACATTTGTGTCATCATGTTATTCAGAGAGACCACCTCTTGTTCCGCAAGCAAACTCCTTATCCACAAATCAGCATGAAGCTCGTCTGGCTGCACCGGCAGCTACAGTTGCCCTGGAATTCTCCTGGGTTTTTCAATATATGCCAATGAAAAGCCTGTCCTGTAATAGTCCTGGTTTCTTATGCACAGTCACGAGGTTTAATTTTTGCTTTGACATTACGATCAACAATCAAATCATCTGCACTCTGTGAGACAAACAATATTACAGTAACATTTCAGGTGACATTCTTGCCATTTTGCTGAAACCAATGGCAAATCCCAGTTGCTAGGTTTTATGATTTGAGTTTGACATTTATGTTCTGGTAAATGGTATTTATCACCCCCACTGAGATTCAAGATCTCAAAGAAAGAAAAGAACACCTCTGCAGCATGCAAATGCCACAGATGTTCAGCAGAACCATGAGATACTGTATCTGATTTAGTTCTTGTGTTCACATAAGATTCAGTGGCAAAACAGGACTTCCAAAAACCCAACAGAGAATCAATGTTAAGAAATATCAGGATGACCTTGGTTGTGAAAATGTAAATATGTAATGCCGCTTCTGTTCACCAAATGAACATAAAAAGTAGAAGGTTTTTTGCAAGCAAGGTGCCTCTCTAACATCTTGGTCACATTCAAAATATAGAGATACTACAACATAATTTCAGTGCCACAACTATATTTTAATTGTTTCCAATAAAATGTTCAAAATGAGTGATTTCACATTATCATATTGCTTGATTTGATTGATCAGCAGTCAAAACTCCAAACATATTCAAGTTACAATGAAATGAAAAGCATTAAATATACAGCTCAGTAGTCCAACTGCAATAGTCCAACACGTAGCTCATGCTATGCTTCATTTTCCTACCTAGAATTATTTACATTCAAGAATCCATATAGAGCTAAAGCTACCTGATGTTTGTCCCTTAATACATTGAATAATGAAAAAAAAAATAGTTGCATTTAGCACACTTTGTTATTTATGTACAGGAGCAGTTATTATGTTGCCCGTCTTTTTTTACTCCTTTTAAATAAAAACCAAAATGCTGCACCAGGAGGTGTTTTTTTTAACCATTCCTTGGGGCTGTGGCGGTGACTGAAAGGCTTAAACATGAACCTTGATGTTATCATGCCCAGCTTGCGGATGTGAGTCAACTGGTGAGGCTTAGTTTACAGTTCCCTAGGGTGCATACCTGGTATGAGGTCACCAGCCCCATGAATCTTTTCCTCTTAGTCCTCCAGACTATCTTGATGACCTCTCTCAAGGACACACAATGCTTAAAAAAAACACCTTTTCAGAATGAAAAGCAGAACGAGGGCAAAACCATGACCTGTCTGTCTCTCTCACACACAGAGAATTCATTCTTTTAAATATATGGTAGCCCATGGCAGCAGTTTGCCATCTGTAGTTGGTGTTTGAACCTCTGTCTGGCTGCTGAACACAAGCCACAGGCCTGCACCAGCAAGACATGCTGAGCTCATGATAAAAGGATTGTGATAAACAAAGATATCACTTTGACATGATAAGCATATGGGCTATTAAATCAGGCACACAGTGGAAAATAGGCAGTCGCTCACTGCAGGAAAAAATGCCTCAGCGTATCTTATGTGCCGCAATCAGACAGTCTCGGATGGAACATTTCAGAAGGCTTTTTATGCTAAACTAACTTTGTAAGACACGAGAGAAATATAATATGTGACAGAGGTTTTTATCAGAGTTAAAAAGTCTTTAAGCCTTGATGGGTGGCCAGTTGAAAAGTGAAAACTGTGTTTCATTACAGCAATGGGGGCTCTGCACCACTGTCAGTTTATAAGGAACAGTGTTCATTTATGGTAGAAACCTCCATATACTGTCTGGATGTAAACTCACCAACACTGCTCATACTGGTTAAATTAAAGACAATTAATCAAATGCGAAAACAGTTTTTACTACTTGCACTGACATAATCACAAGCATTCAATACGCTTAACTGCTAATGCATAAAGGCTGCTTTCCTTTTTATTCAATGAAATTAATTATCAGACTGAAAGTTGCACCAGGAAATTCTTTCTTTGTTTATGTGTCTATACATTTTTTTTTTTACTATTCTCAGGGGCATTGACAGTGACTGAACATGACCTTTGATGTTATCATGCCCTGCTTGGGGATGTGAGTCAACTGGTGTGGTCTAGTTCACAGTTCCCCAGAGTGCATTGCTAGAAAGTGAAAAAAAAAAAAGCTTTTTTTTGCTTCTGTAAACATTTACTTATGGTATTACCCTGACATATAAAATATAAAACAAGATTACTAATATTGGTTACTGGATAAGTCTATTTTTCCTGTACTCAACAAATCCCATGTATGAAAAGACCAAAACCAACAATGAACGCATACTAGTTGGCATATCCAAATCCTTATATAGCTTCTTGTTCCAAAGAGCTTCATTGTTAGCCAAAGAAAAAAAATCCCATCAATAAGCCACACTGTTGCATTGAGTGACATGTTCCTTCATTATGATGAATGGGAGCACTGTAGTTTATTTTGAGTCAGTCTCTCGCACACCATCACGCTGCTGTAAATAGGTAATAATCTGTCAGTATGAGGCTACAGCGCAAGTTTTTCTAGTCGTTTTAGTTTTTTTGTTTTTTTTCACTGAAACACTTGTTGTTACAATACAGATTCAAAAAGTAAAATGATAATCTGTCACTTTTCCTTGGTCCAGTATTTCCATTGTTCAGAGCTAAGAAACATTTATAGTGTATTCTTATGGGATAAAATGAGATAGTGGTGACTAACGACTGTATTGTTAGTCACCACTATCTCAAAAAGTGTAAGGAATGTTCAAACTTATATTTGTGTTTCTGTTTGCATTTTTAAAATAAAAACTGTCTACCAATTTGTCGTATGTGACGGATCGTTACAGTTTCTGCAGCAGATTTTATGTTTCCACCTCTCACAGAAAAACACCTGCGGGGCTTTTCCTTAACATACTAAATATAGTAGTTGTTCATTATTGGATTGTAATCTGTGGCTGAAATTTGTCTTAATTTTTATTTTTTTTTACTCCTGTTTGATTAATGTTTGCTTAAATGTACAGTGCCCTCCCATTTAAAAGACATGTGTAGTAACAAATGTTGCATGAGGGCCATAGACCTGCTGGGAAAGTCAGACTCTATTGAGAGACAGACATTGACACAGCTTTTTGTTAATTGCCATAATCAGCTTCATTCAATGCACTTATTTCATGTACACTGCTTAAATGGGCATACTCAACATCCATAACCATCATTAAATATATTCACTGAGTTGGAAAAAACCACACATAATGCAGCCGGGCATTCAGTATGGTGATCTTTCTTTTGTCCCTTCTGTCTTCAGATCAAATTTCTTAAAGTGGAGATGGAGAAAAAGACCAAAATCATCAAGGATTTACAGCAAGAGGTGAGTCATTGAAATGTATCTTAAGGCTGGTTTGAATCTCACTACATTATATAAATCTGCATTCAACATCATTAATTCTCAGTTTATGCCTTCATAAGGTATGTAACCATAAAGGAAGGATTTACTCTAATTTACTGATCAGGAACCCACTTCCCCATCTTGTCTGCTTCCATTTCATTTAATGATTTTCTGTGTCTGCCAAATGCCTTCTTACAATCTCTAGAGACTCGGGGGAGAGCTGGTTGCTTTCAATCAAAGGTGGACATACGCTGGCATGAATATATCTATTTTACCGACTACTTTGTAAACACTGGAGTGTGTCTTTGATCATGTTCGTGATCATGACTGTCGTGGCTTATGTTGGTTGAGAATTCGGTCTCTCTTCTACTGTTATGGATTTCTCTCTGCATCATTGTTGAACATCAGCACAAAATAGTTTGTCTAAAAAGATTTTTTTTTCTCTTTGATTCTGAGGGGCTGACACCAAAATCTGACATTTACTGCTGATGCCTTAGACAGCTCGGAGGGAAAAAGTTCTGCTAGCAAATGCCACTGTAGCTGTACTGAAAATATGTGACACCGCATTATCTACCGTTTGGCTTGTTATCTGTAGGAATAAAAAATACTCCCAACAAAAACTTCAAAACAACACAGGTCCATTAAATGCATCATAGCTACATTGGCAAGAGCTGCTTTTAAAGATGTTTTATAGGTCGGATGTTCCTATTGTTATATTTGATTTGTCTGTCAGCTATATAACATGAAAAAGGTCAAACTTAAACTACTGCAGACTAATACTGTGACAAATGAAATGAAATCATGCAGCACCAGCCACTTAATTGATTTTACTGCATGTTATGGAAGACTTTACTCAGTTGTGGACCGTGAAAAAAGCCTGCACTGAGACATGATTTTAAAGCATTTTTGGCACAGATAGACTGACTCCATTCTCACTATTCTATTCTACTCTATTTTCACTAGAAAATTGTTTTAATTCATTTTGACTGCATGCCTTGTATTCAGTGGATAAGCTTTTGAGGTGATTTACTTGACATCTGGAACCTTAAAGATATCAAAATCAAAATTAGCTATAAAACAACTTTTTTCCATGACGTGAATTCCCTTATGATCTTTGGCACAGGAACACATGATACCTTGTGTATTATATGCATAGGCTTTCAAAGGCTAATAATGCCCTGTAAGGGTCATATTACTATAGTTGTTTTGTTTGTCTTCATGAATTGCAGGCAGGCTATTTAAATTATTTAATATTACAAGATCATGAGAAATGATGATGAAGAGAGAAAATTGCCACACCATATTGCTCACTGCTGCAGTGAGAAAACTGATTTTCGCCAGATGTTCAAATTAATTTGAGACCAATTTTGACTAAACTCTGCTTTGGTAACATGATCAAGTGCTCCAAATGAAGAACCAAACAATGACATAATGTCATCAGTTTCCTGAGATCAAACTGCTGAGAGAAGTACCTGCCAGAATTAACGTTGTTGTGGATTTATTAGACATACATGTAAACATCACAGTAGTAATCAGTCACTCCTTGGGGGTGCTGTGTTGTGTGAAATCATACAGTTGTGTGACATTAGATTAACATTTTTAGACCATTGTACCCTGTGGAGTATTTAGTAGTGCTATGGAGCAGTTTTATTTGTTTTGTTGTTTTATGTATTTTTTTGGGAGTGGATCCTTGTTTTATTTGTCTCATAGATGCAAGTAATGCGATACACAATCCTCCAAATGGTTTCACACTATTCCACTACACTACAGGGAACAATGTGCCTTCTAAAGCTAGGAAGAAGAATAGTGCTAGCTAGTGATCATGGATGTAGGTAGTGGAGGTTTTATAATGCCAAAAATAAATGGCTTTGCAATTGTTCTATTATGGAGAAAATGCATTTAATACGTTTATTAGATCTCAAGTTTACACACAGTGTGTTTTGATGAGTAAAACTGAATGCAAACAGAACTTCAGTTCAAATTCCACAGTGCACTGTAAAACTTAACAAGTTGTCCAACTTTATGTTGTAGAACTCTAAAATAGTTACCACCACACCTTGTAGCAGCCAGATCCTCAGCTATCCAAAAGTCACTTCAATCGGCTGATTAAATTATTCCAATTGGTTATCACACATTTTATAAATAGGATTAATAGGGTTCTGTGATATTTTCGATTGGGAACATACTCCCTGCTTTGCTTAACACCTGTTTAGTTAACTATATCAGTTTCATTCTTCTCAAACTACAATAAATGGAGTAGATTTAGAACCAAAGGAACAAACGCCAAAGACAAAGCTGATTGTTAAATTTCAGAAACATAGTAACCAAAATAATATAAAAACATATACCGCCTTGATTTGTACTTGTAATATTACTGAATGGACCTTCACCTGAATGCTAATTTTCCAGTATCTTTTTGTTGCACAGGATTTTGCCATCATTATCACACTCACTTCTCTAGTGGACCTACATGGCAGGAAGGGCTATATAATGGCATCATTGGATGTTCATGATAAGAAGTAGATAAGAAGTTATTTTATTCATTAATGCACTTAAAAAGAAGTATCTCAGGGAGCAATTCAATTTAAATGAATGTCTGTGAATGTTATCTATTGAATTTGTTCTTGCATTCTTAACTCTGTAGGAGGTAATCAGAGGTAAATGTAGAGACACTTTTATAATCAATCAAGTAATTTTCACAGTAGGAGGTTGCACATGTTGGCACTACTGTGAGGCAGATCGGTTTAACTGACTAAATGACCCATAAAGGAGGCCATGATTTGACTTTGTAATGAACAATTAAGGATTCCTTTACCCTTAAACAACATCTTGATTTGGAAATAAAACAAGTACCCAGACTCTGACAGGGAGGCGTGAAAATTATCTTTGCTCTAATGTTTGTCACACGCAGTTCAGTTTTCTGCTAAAACTCATTACCATAAGTCAATCCTCGATGTACACTAATCTTGCCAAAACAAAGAGCTGGCAAATAGCGTTGCCAACAGTTTGACCTGAATTATAGTTAGCTGCGCTGTAATTGAAGAGACCTAAAAAAAATAACAGCCATTTTTGCTAGAATTGCCATGTAAATTATTTTGCACATCAACTGCATTGAGGTTAATAACTGAGATTTTCTCTGCCGGCAGGAGGGCGAGGCCAAAAGCGGTACTAACGAAAAGCACCTTTTATAGAACCATGGCTCCTGTATCATATGAGTGCTTCATTGTTGACATTTTGAGGTTTACCTTTTTCTCGTTCAGATCTACATATCTTGGAAAAGGGCCACTCCAGGTTTGAGGACATTATAATCACATACAGAAGGGGTCATTTGTGGTCAATAGAAGTCTGGAAACTTCTCTGACATCGGTAACACTCTGACATTTAAGTCGTGGCTACATGCAGGGAATCATGAGAAACATTTCCCTGCATCTATTACACTTGTGTGAGTTATAGAAAATTTCTTGTGTGCAGAAACTCAAAGGTCAAAAGTGTTTAAGCATTATCATTTTACTACCACAGTTTCCACTCTCCTCAGCCTTATGGTACGCTCTCAACTGTTTAGAAAGTTAGGACAGACATATGACAATATTCTCACATAATGAAATATTTATAATTATTGAACACCACTCTCAAATAATCTGAAACATGTTTTTTTTCTGGTGGTAGAAGTAACTATGCATTGATATTATGGGTTTCCATACTATATCAATAATTTAACATTTATGTAATTTGATAGTTAATCAATAAAGGAAATTGAAACAAGAACGCAATCTGAACAACTCAGTCCACCAGAAGCAGATAAAAAATGTTAACAGTATCATGTAGACATTATTATGAGAATAAATGATGTGTAAAGTTGTAGTCCAAGATACAGAGAACACTTTGAAACCACCTCAAATAAAAAAGTGTTATTTCCCTTTTTGAGAAATTGAATATTCATGTGAAATAATGCATATTTTACATCAATATATGTCTTCTTCTTTTTCTGTCAATCGGCCAAGGGAGATTTTACACCTAATTAAAACTAATGCAGTATAATACCACAGCCCTGCAATAAATCCTACCTTCATGAAGATTAATATCTAATGTGTTTAGAAAGGTGTTGATTCAACTGTATGGCCATTTTAAAGGCTGCAGTTTGTGGCATTATTGAATTCAGTTGCATTAAACTGAGACGTTGTTTCTAATGTATTGTCTATCTCATTAAATCAATAAAAAACAACATCTCTCAGTATACCCTAACCCTAACATAAATGACACAAACTATACATTATAACCTCTATGATGGTAAGAATTTTTGCAGTCTAATAAACTGGTATACCTAGCTAAAACTTAGTATAGACTAAAAAAAAACTTTGTAGAGTATATACGCTGTATTTTATGATAGCATTATTCAGATCTGCAATTCTTTGGCCATGTAAAGTATATTCCAATTCCTGATAGAGCTGAAATGAATATCTGTAAACCTATCCGTATCCTTTGTTTACATCAGTATTAGTTTTAAAATGTGTTTTTATGTTGCACATCACTGTGAATTGTGTTGTGGTGTCAGTGGGGAAACTTTATGGCCACAATTCACAGTGAACTCATTATCAATGATTTGCTTTCAGGGCTTATTATGAGTATTTTGAGGGAGAATGATTTACAGACTGGCTTGGATCCTGCTGGGATTCATCAGATTCTCACAGAGCATCGTAATAGACAGCTTTGCCACACACTCAGCTCCTTGCTGCTGATGCTGATGTTTTTAGTCTAAAATGGCTTCCCATCATTGTCTTCTTCCTTTCATGTCTTCCTGATGCAATTTCACCGGCTAAACGACAGAAAAAAATCATGAATCAGAGCATTTACTGGATCTCTCTGTGATACTCTTACCGGAAAAAAAGAAACTGAAGTAGGCAGAAAATGGAAACCGCATTTTTATGTGTGTTGAACTGACAAAGACAAAGCAGATGAAACCACTGAAGTTCAGATAGGTTAAATATTATAGTATAGAAAGGATTCTGTTTTTTATTTTATTATAAAGGAACCACTGATTGATGCTACAAAGTTACTTGTTCATGACCTTCAGAAAGTAATAAAATGTAAACATTAAAAAGATATGATGACATTAGATATGTCTTTTCAGTTAAGTAAAAACACTTTACCTCAAACAGTAACAAAGCACAGATGCACAGATAAAATGAGAAAGGAAATTGCATAAATCAAAGGTAGAGTGTACTGAAGACATTAAATCTAATGATGCCTTCCATCTGAGACTTTTCTTAGTATTTGAGCAATAATCCCTGCATTTCTGCCTTATAATAACTTATAAATGAGCTTTTTTTGTTGTTTGTCTACACAGCACACTAGGCTGCATGACAATATTTCCTTCAAGAATAAATGACTTTCTCGCTTCTCAACTAGTATATTGAATAGTCACTGCATTAACACAAATAGGCCATCAAGACTGTATCAGAACTAATTTCACACATACAGTATGATCACTGACATGCACTAAGAGCATAAGTGGACTGTCAAAAATAGAGGTTTAAGTGAAATGGGGTGAGACGAGTGATGGCATGCGATGTCACTTTTTGCACGGAACCGGCAGGTGATGTACAGCCTGATCGATTGCACTCACATATCGGAGACAGCAGCCCTGACTTGTTACGCAAGAGCGATGGTGGACTTGACATCCAGCAAGAGTGACAGTGTTTATTGTAAATGAAAAAGGTCTAGTTAGATGGCAATAATAGATTAAAGTGCAGTAAAATGTTATGACAGTACACATACTTATATTTATATTTTACTGCCAAAGTAATGCATGTGCCACTCAAACTGCATGTGTGAAGGACTGGTATCTAGGAACTTTTGGATGGTATAAAGAAGTGGTGCCCAATTTCTATTCAGCTTGTGACCTCTTAAAGCAAAGCAATGTCAATTTGCTGCCGTTGCTTGCAGGTTGCATTGGTTTACAAATTGAGTTAGCTACGTAGAAACTTTCAATTCCCGGAGCATTTAGTGGCATGATGATTTAATATTATCCTGTGATTCACAAGAAAAATGAAAGATTCTATAAAAACAAAACGTTTGTGCATTTTTTATTTTTTATTGTTTGCCTTCATGCTGTCAATAATCTCATATATACCTTGTGACCCATTACACTGGTCCGACCCAGAGTTAGGGAGCCACTGGTATGAATTCTGGATCCAGTCGGGTCAATCACAGCTGTTTAAATATAGGGTGGGTTTCATATGATGATTAACAGAGGAGCGTCACTTGGCAAGATTTAAAAAGTCACACATTTTCTTCTCTGATCGATTGAATGTTTATCTAATTGCCTCCAGCCTGCAGGTCCGTTCAGGGCAAACTACACAGTCAAGATTCTGTTATTGCATTACCTCTTTCTTACCCTTGAACTGCCAGGATGTAGCATCTAGCATTGTATAGTTTCAGATTGGGCGACTGTAGATACATGGTGGTTCAACAAGGTGGACTCCATGTAAGGTCACTTCTTCCAATAGATCGTCATAAATGTTACACACACTTTTTACATTTTTTAGAAACACATTTGAGTGTACTGTTTAGCTGTAATTGGAGTAATTTTGTTTCCAACTTGAAATCGGTCCAAGCACCTCTCCAACTTGCATGTGTTGCTCAGCGCTACGTCACACACTTCATTGCTCTATTTGGTTGTAGATCTATCTAATTGTGTCCCGAGGCATTTTGGTCTGCACCTGCTGATAACACCCCTCGAGAACTGAAAATGAACTGAGAGGTTCCAGACTAATTTGCATTTGTGAATTACTCAGGTGATAGCAGGCTAAAGAATTCTAACTCCATGGCTAAATCATGTATGATTTTTTTTTTTTTTTTTTTTTGTATTTCAGGGAAATTAAGTTTCCTTGCACTTCAACCAGAAATTTGTTAACAAAACAAAGAAACAACAAAGTCACTATTTTGGCTCCCAAAGAAAACTGTGCAGCTCAAAATGATGCAGACATTTGTGTTCTTTGTGCTTCTAATACAAAAAGAAAACATTCATAAAATGATTGTGAACTGAACATGAACTCTAAAACAAATTATATGTGGAAACAACTTTTTATTATCATTATATTCCTCCAGTGGATATTGTGAAAGTATAAATTTGACATGTTGAAATCTGGTTTAAAATAGCTTTTTTTTTTTACATATCTACATGTAGATATACACATGATGTACTGTGCAAACACTGAAGTTACACAAAACATCAAATAACAGAGAAAAATCACCAGTTTATTTGGACTTTTTTTTACTGAAGTCCAGGCACTGGGATGGTTTGGGAATTTCATTTAGATGCAAATAAAATCAGGACAACAATCCATGTGTCTTAGGTTGCTATGGCAATATGCAAACATGGCACACTGTGCAAAAATAGCCCCAAAATCTCACAGTCATAAACTATATGTTTGAACCAGATGAGCCCCCAACAATCTGAACTGAAAATACAACAGAGCAGCTTCACAGGAATAATATAATTTTAGTAGGCGCAACCAGCAGCAATTGATGACATTTCTAAGAGCTGATACAAGACTACCAACACAATCAACACCTATTTAGTTACACATTTAGTAATGTGAGTTTCTTGTGCCTATTTTTAGATAAACAGTTATAAATGGGGCTGATCAGGAAAATATAGCTTAGATTAGGGTTCAAACTTTGTGTTAATAAACGTGTGTGTTGATTCACGATGTGTTGATTGAAAATGTCCCTTAGTTGGTATTGAAGGCAGAAGTATGCCACCCTGCCCATGCACCCTGCTAGTTCAGTGTCAGACCAGTTTCTAGGCTTCTTTCACATAATCCTTTTGTATTTCTCTCACTTTTCATGCTGTGGGCATGTACTTTCATTTTATGACATCATGCTCATTTCACACAATTTCCAGCACCAAAACGTCTCTGATCTCAGCACTCTCCACACGCAGCATTGATTCTCCCTCCACTGAGATCAGGAGGAAACTCGGAAGGCTTGTCAGTGAATCCTTGTTTTCGCTATAGAAAACACACACACACACACTTCATTTCATCGGACAGCGTAGCGGTCAATCATATCGGGGTCAGGGTGAGCTGGAGGGTTAACAGATTGTGGACCTGTCTCTTCTTCTCAATCAGTGTCAAAAACTTATTCAAGGGTAAATAAATGCACTTTATTGTTTGCTCATTTATAGCAACCAACCAACACTTCCTCCCTTAAAATTGTTCTTGTTGCCATATTACTGTAAGCAGGGTAAAGAGAAAATGAAAATTAGTTGGAATCGTGGAACTACTATTTATTGTTTGCTGCATTTAATAAATGAGTCGAGTCAGTGTTTGCCTTCTTGACATTGACAGTAAGCTTGTTCCAAATGGAGAAGCACTCCTGCTTTTGCACTGCTGAAATCAATTCAGGAATACACAAAAGCATATACATAGGTAAACTTTTCCCAGTTTAACAAAATGCTGTAGATAAACTGACATTTCTGAGTTGAATAGTGGAAATATTTGGATATCTGTTGTAGCCAAACTGTTTTGATGAGTTATTTCTTTGCTCCTTAGGTTTGTCTCTGCAAGTTTCAGGTAGTTTTGCACTGACAGGGTTTAAAGTGAAAGTCTATGGGTTTTAGATGCCATATGAAACAGTGGATTTGAAACAATGTTTTTGTGATGAGGGTTTGGCTGCAAACAGTGTCATCGAGGCTGTTGTGCTGGATATGATTTCTGGCATTGCTGTTTATTGTCAGCAGGGTTGCTCGTGCAAGAGATGACGTCAGGCTCGGTAACTTTGTGAATCGCTCCTCATTCAATTTTGTAATGTTGTGTTGTTGTTGTTGTTTTTTATTAAAACTGATGACTCCAAGCTGATTACCCCGAGCTAGAGAATCTAGTAAGGCCTTATTTAATCCCTGTGTGAGAACTAAACAAAACGTCCTCTATGGACAGTAAGTTTGTAAATAGACGCAGAGAGCTAATCTAGCAAGTCTGTGAATGGAAAAAAGGTTATTTAGAGAATAATCAAATCATGAAGTAAAGTAATTCTGCCATTGCTTGTCTGTAATACAATCTGGAGTGGCAGGTAAACCTGAAAGCGTTGGTTCAGTGTCTCATACTAACAGGAGGGCGTGTTCCTTCTGGGAGCCAGAGGCCGGCTTGTATTCAGTCTGCATTTCCTCCAAACACTGCCAAAGTGCTGTAATATGCAAAAAGACAAATTGCAGTTACCGTCTGTGATACAGCCAATACAGCAATCTTCTTTTATTTACAGGTAATATTTATCACTTTCAGAATTCCCTTATATTAATCGTATAGCCTGGGATTGTCCAATTAGTTTGAAACAGTAAACCATTTTCTAACAATATTAGAAAGAAGTTTCTAATCTATTTTCGTGCTGCACAGCCAAATGATTCTCCATTCATAATGAATTGTTAAGTCTGACATATCTCCACATTTAGCAGCACTTGCTGTTCCAAAATGTACCCTGATATACATAAAAACATGCTGTCACAGTCTTTCAGTCAGGTTTTCTCACGTATAATTTTTTTGTGGAGCTTCATTTGTGACAATCATAAGGAAACAAATTCCTTCTTCTGTTTGTGTCTATGGCAGCTAGCAGTGCATATAAACTATCAAAGCCTTAAATATCTTACAGATACAGCTCTCTAATTGGTTGAAGTAGCTGGGCAATTGAAACTAGTGAGGACTGAGCCACATTTGATTAAAAAGCTAATTATTTTAGACATCTAGGTTACCTGTAAGAGTTATTAAAAAAATGTAAAATACCCCATGCACAGCAGTGCTTCTCTTATGGGTGCCAGCTGGTGCAGAGCAAACCGAACAACAAAAACACTGTCCAGCGCACACTAGGATATTAGGAGTGACACTGTTTTATTACTTGAAAAAAGTGTTCATAAGATTCTGAGAAAAAAATCTGATAAAGTAACATGCAAAACACACAGTTTGTTCTTTTTTGTTTAGTTTTAAATATAATAAAACAGTGTTTTATAGTATCCTGGTGTGTGCTGAAATATATTTTTGTTGTTTGGTTTACATATAAGAGTTATTTCAACTGACCAGATTTATTATGTATGCATGTTGAAATATAGTCATTAGAATGCTGTTGAAATGACACATGCAACCCAGACATCTAAAGACCCACGCTTTTCAAATTTAGTCTAGCTTTAACCTGAGCGTCTAGACATCTTTTGACCTGCAAATCACCAGTTCAGTGCTTGCTGAGATGTATAGTCAGATGTCCTTATTTACATAGTAGGAACTCTGACTGAAGCAATATGCTGCCTTACAGCCTGATTTCGTGAGGGCTTTGATGATCCAGAGTTACATATACTGTTGCATTTCACAAGCCATCAGAAAAGTCTGAATCATATCGACCCTCAACTCCACAGCAACAATCAGCCACAAAGTTACCCCCGCCATCAAGGAGATACTTCTCTCTGAGCCTTTCGTCAACTTGAAGTGAAAAATCATACTTCCTCATTTGCAGTGTGTGGGATGTCTGTCTGGGTAACTCAACCACCTGCTGGCAGCTCCTACATTTATGCATAAAGTCTTAGAATTTCTTCTAGAAGTGGGATTAAATTTGTGTCACTCTCCACATTGTTTTGCACTTAATACTAGATTTTCACTCTGTGTGGTTTCATGGATACTGGTGCTGAACTCAAATCATAGAAACTAGTTTGAGAGAGGTAAAAACAGGCCCAATGTGTTCAGAGGGCTGGTGTCATGCTGTCACTTAGCAGCATTGCTTTATTCCTCACAGCCTGCCATGGATATTGATTTCTGGCCCTCAGCTTCCAGACAAGTGACCAGTTTTCTGTGGTATTCAGCTGTGACACTATAAAGTGGATGGTCTATTTTTTACAGAAATACATCCAAGTGTTTCAAGACTGATGAAGGCTTCGACTGCAGATATTTCTTTGAGATGTTCAGAAAATAACATTTTATGTTTTTTTTTTTTCTTACTTTATTGTAGCTAGAGGTTGTCTTAACAAACACTGCGGCTACACAGGACATTCAATTTCAAAATGTCTTGACACCATGAAACAGTGTCAAAACATCAGAGAATAGTTTCAGACCAGAAAAACTTATTTTGGAAAAAGAAACAATTGCTTGGAAAGCATTACAAGTATTCCTATCATTATTCTAAGTTTTACCAAAGGAGTTCCTGTAGTTTGAAAATGATAATTATTAATCCAAATGTGCCATGTAACTATGTTCTATTTGACTGGAAAAACAACAACAAACTATTAATCTGATTACACTAATCCTATATAAATACATACAATATATCCTTTTACCACTATGGAGACTGTAGTCGAGACTGAGAGCTGGGCTGGCACAACATTGGGCTGACATTAGGGGAAAAGAAAGATTCAGAAACATAAAAAAAGCACAGTATAAACATGTTCAAGCATGAAAACTGATTAAATCTTCCAAATTGAGAAACTGTGTGATGAGTGTGGATATAACACAGAAACAATAATTCAAGCATAAATTCAGCAATAACTCCTCTCCCATCAGTATTATTTTAATACAATTACTGACAAAATAAGTTTAAATACCAATTTACTTTGAGTAAAAGTTTGAGTTCAATGTGACTTCTCATAACTTTTTAATTGATATAACTGGAAGATAATTATCACAGTGTTTTGTTTGCTCTTTGTAGTATACTCAGGCTGAAGCCCCAATTGGACAAGATTAATATTCCAGAGAGATATGGGTGATAAAATATTAGCCATGCTCCTCTCTACCAAGATTTATCTAATCCTTTGCAAATCCACCATGTCTATAATGTGTAAAGTAAATTACCTGAAAAACATCACTGAAGACAGAGGTCATCTAATAATATTATCAGGGAGAATTAGCTTTTTGTTTTTTCCAGACTTTCTTCCACTCATAGTTTGACCATTATTGAAGGTCCATGAGAACTGTTAATAGGTTTGGGAGCATGCTGCAAATAAGGAATGCTTGTCTACCAACTCAGCTCAAATCCAGAGATACTCATTTATATTGATATTAATAATTTGATTGAAAGACATTTGCTTAAGATATATACTTTATTAATCCCCTATTGGAGAAAAATGTTCTTTTCACTCTTTTTTATTTTATATATACACACACACACACACACACAGGCTGAAATACACACTTCATGCACTTCAGTCACACAACTTATGTTTGAAATGTTTATTAAAGCAGTATAGCATATTTAGATTTTGGCATCTAGGCTCCGACCTCATCACTCCCGCAGATATGTTTACATAGAGATATTGGGGAGTGATGCGCAAATACCTTAACCCCTAGTCGGAGCTTACAGATGGATGCTGGGGTGGTGGTGGGGCTTAAAGCACAGCAGGCAGCAATAGCGTACAGAGTAGCAGCGATGTGATGCAAGGCAACAGCGGCATTGACAAAGCAGAGGGAGAGCTGGGATATTTTGCGCTTCGTTAGTGATTATGGAATAAGGCATGTCATGTGTGTATAGCAGCGCAGCTCGAGTTGACTGCCTGAACTAGCTCGCAGGCTTCGCTCCATTTGTGGACATGCGAACAGGGAGAGAGATGGTGGAGTGATGGGCTGCCACATTAGCAGCGCCCCATGAGCAGTTTCTTGGGGTTAGGTTGCCTTGCTCAAGGGCACCTCAGCAGTGCACAGGAGGTAAAACTGGCACCTCTCCAGCTACCAGTACACACTCCATACTGTGCTCGGTGGGACTTGGAACCGGCAACCTTCCAACCCAAGCCAAGTCCCTACACACTGAGCTACTGCCGCCTTATGCTTTGTAAATTCACAATACAAATCATAGTTGTGGACAAATTTCCCCTCCACTCACCAGTGCGCATACACTGAGAACGGACTTTACAGTGAAGTAGGAGACATCTTGTATCCAGTTGGAAAACTTTAGACAGCATGTCAGTTGTGAGGCTGCTGCAGAGCTGCTGCTGCCAGCCCTATCTTTTTATACTGAGTTCGCCTTTGTTAAATGCCATACAATAAAAGCCTTGTTAACATATGAATGGATTCTGTCCACAGGAACTCCAGAGAGCTTTTAATCTGAAACAGATACAGGAGGTGTTGATTTTAAAAAATAAATTTATATTCTTTGACATAATCTACAGATATAGACGTTTAAACTGCAGTGAAAGGTGCTGCTGGTATAATGTCATTATGACTTTCAATATACCATTTTCACTGGCTATTTTTGCTATGAAAAGAGACCTCAACTCTCTGAGTCGCACAACTCACACGGACAGTGTGACTGCTCTAATCTGTTCATATGGCAGTGAAAGAAAAAGCAAGACATTCCAACACTCACACCCAATAAATATATTAATACATGTCTGGAAGGGATATTTAGTTACTGAGGTCCTCAGGCAGTACATTTAGAGCTTAAAGGTTACATATACAAAAGTTACTGCCACTAGATGTTTCACTAGAGCACCAGGATCTCAGACTAAAACAAATCGGTGCTACGGCCCACCAGACTCTTGACAAAAACCAGTCATTTTACATTGCAGATAATCAATTAATCTAGTAAAACTAGACATAAACAAAATGAAACTCGACAAAACTGTCCTTGTAACCATCTTTTTTTCACTGTTCCAAGTATCAACAAAGCTGGTTTGGTTGAAATAAAACTTTAATTCACTATGTTAAATATATTCAAATATTTGCAAAACAGGCTGCAATAGCGGCCACGTAATCATGGGGGACAAATGCCATCAAAGTATGTCCACTAAAAGTGCTTCTTTTGCCAAGACAGACTCAGATTGTTATTTTAAGTGTCTGTCAACACTGTGGAAAGGATCCCTACAGACATAAACCTTTTTGTTAAAGAGTTTAACTCTTTGTGTCTAACCAGAGACAGCTCTTACTCACCACCAGACTCCATTGGCAAAACGGTAATTTTGCCTTGCAGATCATCATGACATTGGACAGAAACAAAATAAAACTCACCAAAACCATCTTTGTAAGTCCTTCCACTGTTCCAACAATCACCAACTCACAATGTGAAAACGGTGTGACACTGTGAAAGGGATTGTCGTAGTGATTAACTTACAGAGTATTATCACCTGAATCTGCAGCTCCCCTTGGCTTTACAGAGCAAGTTTCAACTCATTGTTGAACTGTCTGGCCCCCAACTTTACTGTTTTGGTCTTCAGTGAAAAAGCTCTAATCAACAGAAGACAGACTGTGTTATTGTAGCAACTAGCTGGAGGACAATGTGGAACTATTAGCAGTTAAAACATCAAATATCAACCCCAGGAGATTGTAGAGACCAAAAAACAGCTAAAAGAGAATCCCGGACTGCTTGTGCCATGCACCATATAAACTTAAAACATAATGATTTGTCAATATTGACTTCACAACTTGTTTCTGCCCCCAAGTGGCCAGAATGTATTGCAGGCGTAAGCTAATCTATAAACTCAGCATTGCAAAATCTTTGAAATATGAGCAAAACTACTACTGTGTATTACTCTGAAATACTTTTAATGATAATAGTGCTTTCATGTCTACACTTTTTCCAAGTAGGAGGTAAGCCTCCAAATATCACAATATTTGTATTGTTTGCTTACTGAAAACTGCTCTTAAATTTTTGTTTTACTTAAGCAATGTGCTTGCAACACTGTGGATGCACAAGTACAAATGCGCAGTACAAGTACAGTGTTCAAATTAGTGATATTAACTATTAAATAACTGACAACTTCATAAGATTCTATTCCTAATGTACAATTATAACTGACACCATAAAGTGAATGGTGTTGACTTCTGTTTTTTTTTCTCCTTGCAAATATTTTTTGTGTAACCCATAAACAAACACCTTAGTTTTTCAATGAGATGCAGTATCATTTACATAATGAGTACAGCTACAAAAATTGTCACATCTCTTGGCAACAACAAGCAAGTTCCTTGTTGAGTGCAGTGAATTAGCTTACTTTCCATGTGATGTACTGTGACATCCTTGTTAGTACATTAGACTGTTATTCACTACTTATAATGTAATGTACCCTCTTACGGTATACAATATGCACCGTATAATACACTGGAGGCCACTGTAAAGAGTCGCTCACATAACACCCTGAGATGTTGCTGTTCTTCTTCATCAATGATGGTCGCTGTTTCTCATGAAGTAACAAACTGAACAGAATAGCTCCTTGTGGTATCAGCGAAAGAGATTATATTAACACTATTAACCTTAAACAGTCCTCACATCCACAGTTTGATTGTTTAGCACAGTTTTAAACGGCCAAATAAATGATCAATCCAGTACATTTTGTTGTCCTTAAATGTCCTAAACGGCTCCAGATACTGATTTGCCATTGCCTGTTGGCAGGCCCCCTCAAAATGACATGTTGAACAATTCAGTTTACAAAATTCATCATTTGCCATTAAGTGGTGAACTGAATGTTCAGACCATAGTTCTGTGTCTTAGACCAACAAATTAACTTTTTTACGATGTCAGTACTCTTCCATTACCTATCTTTAGTAGACACTTTTGTCCAAACACATAGATTTTGGGAGCAGTAACCTACTCTACCACTACAGTCATTCTTTCCCTAAACTTAGCCAAGTTGTCTTAGTTGCCTTACCTTAACCATGGTGTAATCATCAACATTATCATCAGATTCGTCTAATATCATTGATCTTTTTGTTAAATTTTCCTTATTGCAACTCTGATTCAACTTTAATGAGAGAAATTCAAGATTTTGTCATTGAGGCTGACTGAAACAGACTCTGAACATCATCAGTTAAAACCATGACAGCTCTTTGTTCCAGCTTAACACTTAAATTTCAGAGTGGAGAGCAATGTTTTGGAGCCATTGTGTATATCAAGGTTTGATTAATTCAATTTGAAGTAATATCAATTTGTCGAGGCATTCTTCATATTTTACAGTTGCAGTGCTTCAATTATACTCTCAGATAATTCACTCTCTACATTAGAGGCTTCACTGTCATCATTTTCATCCCATTCATCAGATTGTTCTGCCTTTTTTTTGTTCAGCTTGAACAAAAACAAGGAATGACAATGAATGAAATGACCAGAAACGATTAGTGTTCAGGTGGTAGTGCGGAGACCGGCTGCAGCTCCATTATTATGCTGATAGTAATTCAGGCCACTTCACATGGAATGTTGCAACTCTACTTTGAAACGCCAGGCCGTCCCAATTTCCCTGCGAGGATCAATAGAGTTCATTGAATAGCCCAAAACCTTGTCAAGCATCTTACACAACTACTCAACAGGTTTTAATAAGGAATGGGGAGAGGCAATATCTATAAAGAAACAGATGTGGTCAGGTCAAATGAGGATGTGGGCAATATTTCTATCAAATCAAAATTGAATGCATGGCAACAGGACAGTGGTGCACAGAACTGAAAATAAACACCTAAAACGACATAAGTATTATTGGAAAAAGGTACTTAAAGTATTAATGTCATCTGCAAACAGGAAATTTGACACCTTTCTTGACCCATGTCTTACACTTCAGGATTTTCCCTTATTGTTTTGGCAGTTTCTAGCCAGATATTATGGAATCATGGCAAAACAAATTACAGCAATTTTCTGATTCAGCCATATTTTGTTCACATTAACTCCCTCCCGTTGTGTTCATCAGATAAGAACATAAGGCATTAAATATCTTGCTCAAAGATATATTGACAGGGCTGACAAATATGGAGGAAATCTTACAATGACTAGACCACCATGTTGCCATTACACAGTGTGCATACTGTATGCATATGATTATGTGTCAGAACAATGAAACAGTGACGAGAAAGCAATCTTTTCACTTAAGCATAATCCCCCCTTTGACCTCAAGAGTCCTTAAGAAACTGCCAAGATGTGTTCGGCTCAAGCTGCCAAATGCCGTGTAAGATGTCTGGGGGTATGTCATATTTAATAGCTTATCCACAGTGAACGTTTGCTTTTCTAATGCCAGTAATTTATATTAGATGTGTTCGACAGCTACATAAATGTAGAACTTGTGCAGCCCTGCCACAATTTTCGTGCAATGTGAGTTTCTTATTTTTTCTTGGACTGTGCTGACAGAGATTATAATTGATTATGTTATGTGTGGAATCTACTCATTAATATATGAAAGAGGCTGTCAAATAGACAGACCCTAGAATATGTTTTTTATTTTATTAATGTAAATGCATTTTTCAACTTCTAAGGATGACCGAGATTGAGGGGAAAAAATCAGTTGAATAAGAGATAAAACATCTAAGGTTTCTATTCTGCATTTTTAATAGACATGGGGAAAAGAAGGTCCCCTGAGCATTATTTAATGTTTGTTATTTGTTGAGTTTTAGGATTTTTATAGCCAAGCTGCTGACATTGAACGACAAGTTTCTGATTATTTTCTGCTTGATCAACAGCCCTCTTCTGTATGCCCCTTAAATGGATTGTGAAAGTTAAGCAGCAGATACTTTCTAAATTATAAATTATTTTTCAAAAACAGTTTTATGGTTCTGTACTATGCAGTGAGGGGTTATCTAGTTTCAATTAGTTTCTTTTGTGTTCTGCTACAGTCCATGTTGTTGGAGCTTTTACTATGGCTGACCCAATGACTTTTAATCTAAATAAATGACGTGCAGAACTCTGACATAGGAAAAAGTATAATGCTTTCAACAGCTGATGTTTAAAAGGCTTTGGTGCATAATTCATTTCACTACTTTGACAACTGAAAATTTTCAAGTTCATAATTATGAAAATTCAGTTGTGGGAGCCAACCACAATCACATGGGACACATGAATAAGAATTCATAACAAAGGCCCTTTGTTGTAAGCTTAATATCAAAATACTTTAAATAGTCCATAATGTTATTATTCCCCTTTGTCGGCATCAGTGGCTCACCATTAGAGTCTCTCAACGACCATCTGTTGGGAATTCTAGAAGGCAAGAATGATACTTTTCTATGCCAAATTATTATCGAACATCACTCCAACCACTGCAACCCAACAAAGTCAATACGAGACTTATAGTTCAAAGCTGTTTCTCACACCAAAGCCAGAAATCACGTGGCACTCTCAAGGTCTGATAAAATTCAGATTGCTGCTGGGAGGCTGAACAGGTAGTATGAGCTTATAGGCATGGGAATGCTTGGTGAATTCTGATAGCTAAATTATGTTATGAAATCAACAACTTCAACGTAAAATCAGATGTCAAATGAGAAAAACAGACCTAGGATCCTTCTCTCAGCTCCCATCTAGCAGTACATATGTACTATCATAATGTTCATATGTATATACGCCAAAGTGAATGGTACGGTAGTGGGTTTCCAATGAAGCCCCTCACCCACAGCATCAATTCAACAATCTTTTGTTCATTTGGTACAGCTTACTGTAACCGTGTCACATGCTGTGTACTATTTTCACTGCCTTCTCTACCAAGGAGTATTGGAATGATCCATGTTGCACTTTGCCAGTGGAAGCACCTCTTTATTTGGTGTCTTGCTAAACATACTTAACTATTTGAAAAAGTTCAAGCTAGACTGGACCTTCAAAGACAACATTTCACTGAAATATTATTTATTTCTGGAATGTTTTATCTATCATTTTCCCTGACCTCTGTTAGGGTTTGGGCACAGTTCATTGTGGCCTTTAATTGACATGAATAATGAAGTCGTATTTTCACAATTGAGTAAGCTATTAAAGCAGTGATTTAACAGAAACATCTTGTCATTCTGTTTTCTCTGTCATTACAGTGAAGCTTATTGACCTTTTAAGCTGAAATATGTTGTGACAACAGTCCCTTGTTTGTACCACCCCTGAGTGGTGTTTGGCAATGTGCACGCCATGGCTAGTGTGACTCTACTTGTTGAAAATAAAAATGTCAACTCTAACTGCATCGCACTTTTGATGGTTTATTTAAACTTTGTGGTCGCAGAAGGGACAGGGCTGCATGCAAGTTGGTCAAGTTTAACAGTGGAAACTAAATTTGTTGAAGAAGTAAACATGCAATATGGCAGAGTTAATTGTGGTGTTAATGTGGGAACAACATAATCGGGATTAAATTAAAACATTTTTTACCGGAAGAGTTGGTTTAACACTTCATGCTATGGCTAAAAGCATCCAACACTGATGTGTGTCGGGAAGTGTGAAAGTTGACCTAGATGGACGGTAAATATCAACACTCGAGGGTGTCGACATATCAGCACTTTATAATGTGTGAAAATAACTCTGAGTCAGATGGACACTTTTCAGTGCTGAAGTCCTTTAGATGGTTAGTGATTGCCTATATTTCTGTGTATATATATATATTGTTGTTTTTTGAAATATTTTACCTTTACTTAATCTTCAACCCTGCAACCTTTATGCGAAAGAGACCATAATGTTATTGCGCATATAAAATCACATAACCAAAAGAGGCCAGTGGTCCATCATTGGCAGTCAAATTGTGACTCCATAATAGTCATAGATCAGTGATGAAGGCCCTGTGACAGATTGATAGATAGATTTTGTATTTTGTGTCTTTTGTGTGTGTTGTTGCCCTTCTCTAAATGGAAAATATGAGCAACATGTAGATGTAAAAATCTTCTTTTACTTTCAGGTTTGCCGACTGACAGCGCTGCGGGAGTAACACATTACGACATATGCGGCTCATTGTATCACATTTTGCATAATGCGCTGTGACATAAAAGCTCCAGAGGATCTCATTTTCACTCTGAGTATGTCCTGGGGCTAAACTACGTCACACTTTATGACAGCTGCCAGTTCTGCATGTCCTCAAATGGTGGTCCTTCTGCAGGGGCAAGAGGAGGTGCAACTGTGAGGAATTGATACTCGGCCAGTTTTGCCTCACTGAGTCACAAAATAACTGCAATACCAGCTCATTACCTCTGTGTATGTGTTGTATGTGTTGCATACAGTACACTGTACAAAGTGCACTACAGGTGTGTGTGGGAGTGAGGAATGAATTGCAAAGGAAAGACAGAAGCTAGAATGCACTGCATATGAGAAACTGCCACTTTTTGAACTGCATGTAGTGTGTTGCTGCCTGCCAAATTATAGTACTGTAAACAGTGTCAAAGGTTCAGCTTTCGTTTTTTTAACAAATATTTATGTAATAAAGAAACAAATGTAGTAAAAAGTTCACACTTTCATTTGAGCATGGAAGATTGGTCCAATCCGCTAATAATGCCCTGGCACTATGTTTTTTAGTAAGAGTTAAGTGGCACATTGCAGTTTTGATGTCAGAGATTACTAGGACAACCAGCCAGCATATGATGACACTAGATTCATTCATATAATTATGAATAATTCCAAAGTACAACCTCTGTTTGGTGATGATTTGGCCAATTTGACTTTTATACATATATATTTCATTAAGTGGAAACAAGACTAACGGCTGTGACAAGCTGCCAACCTCTCTCTAACAGGTTAGAGCAGCCCCACAGCCCATGTCAGCAGCACATCTCACACATGTCTGTAGCAATGCTTCACTGGAGAGTTTATATTTTTCTCTTTTTTTTCTGCAAGCCATGCACGCTTCTCAGCAAAGCCCTGTGAAGATGACCTGTTTATAATCATATCAACATCATGCCAGCAATGTTACTACAGTTTCAATGTCAATATCTGAAAATGTCACAGACATAAAAAAAATAGTAATGTAATATTGAGTATCTGCCAATAGACAGTCCCGATCCAATACTTTTTGTATTACGTTTTTTTAGATAATTAATACAGTGCACAGGGCACACTACAAGTTATTAAAATCAACCTAATGTGTATGCCTGACAATTGAATAGCTCTGCATTGCAGAAACAAAATGCCTGCATTGAAGCTGGTCCTCAATGTTTTTTCACCCACAGAGTCGATCAGAGTAGAAAGTTGATTATGGCTGCACCATGCATGAAAGCTTTGTGATTAAAAACAGCTGTGTGAAAGCTGACATAAAACGAAAGATTGGATCAGGTCAATAAACCTCAATATAGCCAATACCGATCAGTTATTAAAATGTCTTGATCAGCACCGATACTGATTGTTGAGTTGGATCGGGACATCCCTAAAAAACTATAAATATATTTTTTTAATTCAACACACTGTATCCTTTTCAGATTAAAAGCTCACTAACAGTTCTGTGTACTCATTCATTTGTTAACAAGGCTTTTATTGAATTGTATTTGTCAAAGGCAAACTCATTGTTGTGAGAGATAGGGCTGCCAGCAGCAGCATCGCAGCGGAACCGCTCTCTGTTGCATGTGAGCTGCAGCAGTTCAGTCAGGTAGCTGCTGCACTGCACAGGTTGGCAGTGTGGCCCTTTCGTAAGAGTCTACAGCCATGCTAGCAGCACGGTGAGGCTGTACTTAGGCACGCGCTGTTTTGAGGTAAATGCTAAAGTCACGCATGCTGACATGCTCACATGCTTATGTTTAGCAGTAATAATGTTTCCCACATTCACTGTCATATTCTAACCGGCAATTGGGATTGTCTATGTCACATTCACTAGCTGTCAAAATATGGCACTAAAAACACAAATGTCAAATTCGTGGTTGTACAAGATGAACAATCCTGGGATCACCAAAGTCAGTAGGATTGATCCACTGGGGACCCTAAATGTCTGCCCAGAATGGTTTCATGGTTATCCATTGGATAGTTGTTGAGATATTTCAGTCCAAAGCACACAACCGACTGACTGACCAACATTGCCATCCCTACAGCCATGCCTCTAGCATGAAAAAAGTAAGACATAACCAAATTCATCATTCTAAGTTCATACAGATGCAACTGTATAGTGAATGATTGTCATTGAGCTTTCAATTGTCCATGCTTTCAGGATATGCCATCACGCAGAGTGAGAATTGTGGAGGTGGGCACCTCATTTATAAGCAGATGTCAAGGGCCAGCTGGTGGATGCACATTCTCCCTCTCCTTCCGTATCCAAACTGTCCCTGTGGTTCACAGCCAACTCGTCACCTAATAACATTGAGCTGTCTCCAACATCAATCAGCAAATCTATCATCGGAGCACAGCAACATAATAGCCAAATGTGTTATCTTCCCCTAAATTAATTTAATGTGCCATCTATAAGCCATAATTGCTTATGGCAAGATTGTACTTTTAGAAATATCTGCTACTAGGGGTGCTACATGGGGATAAAAACACACTTGTCTGACTTGCACTGGAGCCAAAAAAATCACTGACTGGGACTGATTCTGTAGGGCATTTAGACAGACAGACAGACAGACAGACAGACTTCCCAACAGTGCCTGAAATGTGGTGCAATAAATAATAGTCTGTTAAAAAATATACAAAATGGAGGTAGCTGTCAGCTCTTATAAGTATTCCCCAATCTGTGTTTGTTTGATCTACTTTTCTTTTAGTTTTGAATAATGAAAACAGCAAAACAGCTTATTGTAGATTTGTTTTTGAAAAACCCTCCACAATCCAAAAATACATTAAGATTATATTGTTAATCTTCAATTGCTGCTCTAGCTGTCTCATATCTTAGTCAACAGGTCAAATTGATTTTCCTAATTTTAGGAAGGATAAAAACATTTTCTAAAACAAAGTGCACATGATAGATCATGACACCCCACAATTGTTTCATGATGATGTCACACTGTGGAATAGCGATGAACTGTTTGTAGCCCAAGCCACTCATCATCTCCCATGTGGTTCTTCCCAGGGCTACCTCCCACATAGCAGACATTGTGGTGAGGTTTTCTGGTCCTTTCATTGTACAGTTAGGCGATTACTGCCTTCGTAAAGCCCAGCAAGTCTACCATGTTGTTGATGCTCAGGACCACCCTTCTGGCATCCACCATCATGCTGTTACAAAGTCTGTTAGATCACAGTCTAAGTCCATACACTGTAATCCCTTCAAATGCAAGTGTGGAAAAGGAGATGCTGTTGCATGAACTTCTTTCTGTAGCATAACATACTGCATGTGTTGTATAAAAGAGTGAGGGCCAATGTCTTCTGCAGGGCCATGATTTCTGTAGTGTTCTTGAATTAAAGCTGTTGAATAAATATTCATTGGTCCCACTTAAGTTTTGCTGGATGGGTTTGAATAATAGACTCTCGGCTTCAGGTAATTAGCTCATTGATAAACACATTAAGATTTTTAAATGTGTTATTAAGTCAATGGAAAGGGTTAATGAATATCTACTGCTTACTATGATGAAGTTGCATCTAATTACATGTGTTTCTTTAGATAAAACAGAAGTGCTACAAGCATAGTCACATACCAGTGGTGGTAATTTCCCTAATATTATGGGATCATCTTTTGGTTTCCCTTTGGCCCTCAACATAGTTTAAGGCTCTGTGAGCTCTTTACTTAATATTTCCTCATTCTTTCAATAATCACTCAGATTCTGAAAGAATGAGGGCAATCCATTCTCTTTAAACGTCCTTTCATCAAATAGGGTTGGGCCAATGGACGATGCCATCCATCACTGATGGCTGACAGTCATTTACCGCTGAGTCCTCTAGCATCATAACGTCATTATTTAAATTGTACTTTAATTATTATAATAGCTCCTGATTTACTTAAAGGTCTAGTGTGTAACATTTATGAGAATATATTGGCAGAAATGGAATATAATGTTCATAGGTATGTGTTAATCATTTTATCTACAGACCCAGCGGGTCACCTTCCATGAAGTCCGCCATGTTCCCATGCCATGTTTTGTACAGTAGCTCAGAACAGTCGAACCAAACACTGGCTGTAGATAGGGGCTTTTGCATTTTTTGCGGCCATCATAGTTTCTCCTATACACACTTCACAGCCCGTTCTCATTCCCAGGTAGCGAAATACAGATGTTAGCTGTGTTTAGCGCTAGATGCTAATAAATCCTACACATTAGTGCTTTTAAGCCTACAGGCTCAAATATGCAAAATATAGAACTAGTAATTAATATCGAACATACATATATAAATATAACGGCATCATCTTCGGCAGCAATGCTTCACTGTGTTGTCCCAAGTGGACGTCATCGACATCTTATCTTTAAGATCATATATTCTAAAGTAGCAAGCTTGAGACTTACTGCAGTATGTGTAATCTGTGTTATTGTGAGATGAATTTGTCATTAGTATTTTTCTGTTTTATTTTTTTGGAAGATATTTTTTATTCCTTTTATCTCCCAAAATGTCACATATAAAGGCAACCATGCACACCATCAGAAACCCTCATATCACAGGGATCTTTGTTGTTATATTATGTTGCATGGTGCAATTTGTTCTGCTCACTGTATAATACGTTTTTTTTACCAAGTAGTTTTATTTGTCTCAGAAATGTTATTACAGTGCAATGGTCAATCTAGTTTTAAATCACAGTAGAGACTATCTGCCTCGAATGACCTGCAGATGCTGGAGACTGTACAATTTTAGTTGTTTTCGACCTTAGTGAAGCTTTTGTCATGGCTGATCACACTGTTTTATTGGCTCATCTTGAGATCTGGATGGGTACTTTGTGTTAAGCACCAACTTGTTTAGGACTGTTCTTACTAAGAGATCATGGTCAATTAAAAGAACATTTCTTCTCACTAAATGCGTAAATGTTTTTAACTTCAGGTCCTGCTCTCTTCTGTTTTTAAATGGTCCCTCTTTCCTGTGTCATTTGCGGACTTCCCTTTAACACTTTTACATATTTGATCATATTCACTAATCTTCTATCGTGGCCTCTTAAACCAAGCCTACAATCTGTAATTGTGACCTTACCTTCTGGAAAACAGGTACTTTTATACTACAGATACAATAATTTTATTTCACTATAGGTGAAATTTGAGTTCAGCCATTATTCTTAAATTAAGATATTTACAAAAGAAAGAAGGGATTTTATTACTTCAGAAATTATTCTTTGTCATACATGGAACATGGTAATAATAAGTGTCATTCTGCTTTAAAATAACATATTTTACTTCCTCAAATGTTTTAAATACACCTTGTGTAAATGAATGTAATACAATGTACTGCTTTCCAAGACAAAATTACTCTTAGGCCTCAAGATTGTTTATAAAACTGCAGCGAGGATCTTAACAGGCACCGAACAACAAGACCCTGTGACCCCTACTTTGGCATTTCTCCACTGGCTGCCAGTCAGTGATTTTAAGGCTTTACTGATCACGTTTAAAGTTCAGTGGGGGTCTGTCCCTGAGCCAGATTTCTGACCTTTTAGATGCCTATGAGCCTGAGTGCACTTTCAGATCCTCAGACGGGGCACTCCTGACTGCTCCTCAGTCTAGTCTGAAATCGAGAGGCAACCATGCACTTGCTGTCAGAGCTCCTCAACAGCCAAATGCCTTGCCGGAGAAACTGAGGTCCACTGAGTCGATAATACAGTTTTTAAAGCAGCAAAAATTTTAAGAGAACATGCAGTCCAGAACACAGGGCAGACACCAATGGCATCACCTATTTCTTTCTATTTTCTTTTTCAGAACAAGAGCTTGAAAAATAAACTACTCTCCGGACACAAACTTTGTGACGCCTATGCTGAAGAGGTAAGAATTTTTAATTTGTACATTCTGTTTCATCACATCCATAATTCATTCTCAGTTCCAGCTAATAGCTCCTAGCTTATTTTTTTAATTGTTTATGGAATAGGTTTAATTTGTGATAAGATATTGCAGTTGTTCTCTTGTGAGTAGGTAATGTTATACAATAAAATACAAATTATGATATCCAACTGAGAAATGCGGTGATTATCATTAATTGACTGCAAAATACTACTGAGTTTATAATTGAGGAGATTTTGTCTAATCCTTAAAATTTAGGTTATTTAGATTATTAATTATTTATTCTTTAGATTATTGATAGGAACTGTAATTAGAAAACCTTTGATAGGACTTTTGCATGGTGAAAGATTCACAAAATGGTTAGAAATTGTCCACTCCTGTCTCATTCACTCTCTCACACAAAGACACATAACTTGCTGGCTGTCCAGTGAATCTCAGAACAACTCATCTTTAACAGCGAGCCCTTTGATGGCTGTACAGAGCAATCTGAGCAACTGAGGTTGTAGTGAGAGCAGTTTGATTACATTTCATCTGTGTCATTTTTGCTGTCACCTACTTCTTCTCCTTCAACTCTGCTGCCAGTTGTTACAGTCAGCAACGTCCACCAGGTTCACATCCTTAGTGAATCCTGGAGTTGAGCTTTGAACTGCTGCTTTTGCCTTCCTGCTGACCAATGCTCATGCTCTAATTTAGCCATGCAAGATCTTACAAGGCAGTGGGTCCTGCAGGCGTCCTGATGACATGCCCTAGTGAGTGAAGCTGGTGCTGTGTAATCGTGGGCTCAATAGTTATGCAGTTGGTGATTCCAAGCATTTCCTGTATCCAGGCTACAGTATGTGGAATAACTTTAGATAGAGACAACAAAGAGCAATGTGGTTAGTAAGACAGATTGATAGATGGCCACCTTGGTGTGAAGATGGATATTTTTCTTTGGAAAGACCCTGGGCTAGACTTCCCCTGGGGCAGCTGCAGCTTGTTCGATCAGTGCAACTGAGGAAATTACCAAGGTTTTAGAATGACGGAACAAGTTTGCATTTCCAGGTGAAGACAAGACATAACTAAGGAGCCTGGCAGGTATCGGGGTGAACTGTGAGTCCTTCAAATTAGTGATATGTACCCTAAAAAATATTTGTGTCCTTGAATCACTAAGCCATGTTCTTAAATTACTTAATTTTTTTGCCCCTTCTCTCTTGATCCGGCACGCATCTACTTCTGTACCTATAACCCATTATAGAGAGCACCAGTCCTGAGGTTAGCCTTCACTTGCATTCAGTTCTCGGTCTGGTTTCCCACTTTCATCACTTTTTTTTGAAAGCCTGAGAATTATGTCCAATAATCCAATTATCTGTCCAATTTGAGCACTCCTTAATTTTAAACCAAGTGCTGATCAAAAGTGTTTGCTATGTTCTATGGGAATGTACACTACACTCCCGAAATAAATCTTGCCTTCATGGTAGGTTTTTGTTGAAACTGTTTTAGAGATGTATTGCATTATACTGACTGGTGTGTATTATTTGTTCACCCATTCATATCAATGAGGGTTGACTTATTAATACAAACATCACCACAAGCTATATCCTCTAAAATGACCATACAGTCAACTCAACAGCTCTCTTAAACAAAGTCAATAAAAACATGAAGGTAAGATTTATTGCTGTTGTATTAGACAGCATTAGTTTTAGCTAGGTGTACCTAATTAACTGGCAACCGGGTGTATAGGGTCAGACAAATGCTTGTGCAACACATGTTAGTGTGAAAAGGGGGTTCTCTAGGGCATCAAGTACACTAGGATCTCTGAACATTGTTTATCCCCGTTTGAAATATCCAAGTTCACTATTATGCGAATAAAACAGTCATGCATCCTCAAGCAGCCAAAGCTGTTCAGCTTACAGTGCTGACACAAAATCCAATGAAGCTTGAAAAGTGTATGCGAAAAAAACGAAGGGACAAGGACAAATGGAAAGAACCTTTTCTTAAACCTTAAGGCAATAAGTTTAATAATTAGCTGACACCTCAGCAGTGAGCTGCTAACTCGCCGCTTAACATTGCTGCTTCTCATAACTCATCTGGCCAACCACAACCTGTGACTTTACTATAGTTACAATAACTTAACACTATGATTTCGACAGGAATTTGACTACATGAATTACTGAAGGTCCAGGGTGCAGGATTTAGTGCCATCTAGCAGTGTAGTTGCAGACTTCCTTTAATTCACCTTCCCCTTCCAAGCATGAAGGAGAAACTATAACACAAGCGCTCTATCTAGAGCCAGTATTTGGTTTGTCCCTCGTGGGCTACTGTAGAAACATGGCGGTCCAACATGGCAGACTCCATGGAAGATGTCCTGCAGCGTCTAGATATGAACTGCTCAGTCTAAGGTAACAGAAACATAACAATTCCTATAATTAGGTGATTATATATGCAAATGAAAACATGCTCATTATATTCCATTCCATTTTGTCCCTAGATTCTCCTAAATGTTACACACTGGACCTTTAATTTGAGGTTATAAGATTTTAGCTTTTCTGGTCAACTCTCTTCCGTCTTGAACCCATAATGCTATTGGTCTAAATAATTATAGATTAAAGCTTTGAATTGATCACAGTTCCCCAAAAACAATTTGGTGTTTGGAAGCTCTTGATGTTGAAGAGCTTTTCATCGACCCTGAAGTATCCAACACTAAGGTTATTTTTGAGTTCCTATTGAGACACAGGAAATTGGTGCTGGAAATTACAGATCTTTCCTTCTAGAAATCCTGCAGCTGAACATTCCTGACATTTCACCAGCTAAGCTTATCCAAGCCATCATCACATATTCAAACTGTGAGATGATGATGGCACATTTATGCAGCCAAGTCTGATTATAACACTTCAGGAGCTGGAAAGTGTACAAAGGCTATAAAGAGGTCCTGATTGAAGTTGTTGGTCAGTCTACATTGAGCCAAAATTTTCCTAGCAACCGCAAAGGATATGATCTAAATGATGATAAAACATGACTGGTTGGCTTTGTGCTTATAGATAATAATATCTTACTCTCTTTAATACTGAGATGTGTTCTCGTCCAGTACTTCTTTGTCTGCCTGATTACTTCTGCAGAACTTTTATCAAGGCAAGTAGACTTCAAGGTCTTAAGGGAGTAAATAGCTACTAGACACACAGGTGGATCACTGGAGGTCACTGTCTTCAATTCCCTTCGGAGGCTATAAAAGTTGAAGTAAATCAGTGAGAGGAACATTCGTCCATGCCCCTACTTTCATCCTGGAAAGTTATTTATGTTTAAAGGGGAAGGGTTACAGACTGAACCTGTAATCACACTGTAATTACTGCAGAGTGACAGAATGAAATGGATACTAAAGCTGCAGAACAATTGCGACCAGAACAGGAAATTGCAAACATTATTCTATTACTATTTGTCTATTGATAAGGCAGTGAGATATGCTTAGTCAAACAATACTTGTGTTTATGGAGTCTAATTTCTGATAAACACTTTGTCTATACAAAACATTATGTGTCAGTGTTTCACTTTTTTTTTTTTTGCATTCTCACTGTATTTTATACATTGAGCATGGCATGGCTTCCACCCACCCAAAACATCAGATGTTGAACCTAAATTAACATGTTTACCCTTGAACTTTTAGTTAATTGTTGTCTAGAAATCATCTCTTCATGCTTCAAAGATATTTTCAATTAAGATTTCCTCAGAGCATTGAGTCAGTGAGTGTAAAAAATGCTAGTGATAAAATCTTTGAATCATACATCAGGTCTTTGAAGCCATGTCCAAGAACTGAGATTAGGCCAGATCTTTTTCGCTTGCCTTGGATGAACTTTCTAAGCACAAGCTGCTTTTGTAGCACATGATACATTTTAAGATTTTGTATGAGTAAACAGCAGCTTCCCTTTATGTGCGATTTGCATTCTTATCTGGTGAAAATTGGCTTTGGGAATGCTTGCATTGTATATTGGAATACAATTCATTTGGTGTGATAACCGTTTTTAGAAAGCTGCTTTAACTTGTGCTTGGCTTTTGTTTGTTTTGTGAGGTGGAGGATCCAGCTTTGTGCTCTTAATCCGTGTGGTGAAAACTACTCCACTAAGAAGACATGAAATTACATGTTAACAACACTGTAAAGAAGGTTGTGTGGTTGCTGTTACAGTAATACGCATGATCCTGTATCTTCACTGACTGCAAAATGAACTTAGGTCGTCTAAGTCCAGAACAAATGTGCTAGTATTTGGAAAGAACAATTTTACATCAAAATAAATATCCATAAAAAATATATTTTATTCTCTGAGACCACATAGTCTCATATGGCAGAGCTTGATTTAACAACACCTGTTCTTGATGTATCTTCATAATATACAGTACTTTCTCTTTTCTTTCTTTTGAAGTCTACAGTATTTTAGACAATAGTGGAATTTTCAGTGTTTAAACATGACTGTATGAATGGGTATAGATCACTAAGAAAAAAGTATCACAGGCTTAGTGAAGTCAGGAAACTCACTGGCAGGCAGCCACTGGCCTGACTCAGCTGTGTGTTTGTTCACTTCACCAATCACAAACACTTAGCAAATTCAGCAGTCCATTTAAATTGGAAAGGAAACTTACCAGATCTCTGCTTGCTGTTCAGGTTGCTACTACTGCTGATGAAGCTACTGCTGCCTGCTATACATATGTGGCTATTTTTGCTCTTTATCCAGAACATTGAAAAAATGTCTTGCAACCTTTTTGAACCAGACACTGACGTCCTCAGGGGAAACATCTGATAGCTCAGGACACCTGCGTCAAATTCAAGGTTAAGACAATCCAGTGAAGGAGAGCGACACGTGGCATTACAGATGTCATTTTTTCTGTTGCACATCTTTTCCTCAAGAGCATGACTTCATCACCTTTTTTCCCTTTGTCAAATTTATGCTGTTGCTGCACATTATCATTTGTATGAAGGATGTTCACACTTCAGTATTTCAGCTCTGTTATTACATTTCATTATTGCATCAGGATTTAATGGAAACATCAAGTAACCTGAACCTCATGCAGATAAAATATAATACCCTGGATTTGGGAGGATTTTCTGTAATGACTGATTTCAAGGTGAATGGCCCCATGTAATTAATTCTACAGTGCTTTTTGAATGGAGCAGCATGCCATCAACATCTTGAGTATTTTTGGGGGCGATTAATGATCTAGGGAATGGATCACACTAGTCTTAAATAACATCAGTTAGAATACATGTTCTAAATAATCTAAAGCGAGTCTAAATTTCATGTAAGTGGTTTCTACATATTGATACAGCTATATTTAATATATGATTCTGAGGTAGATGTCATTGTGATCTACGATGGGCAGTTTCTGTTTTTTTTTTATTTTATATGCAAAACAATTGAGGATTACAAAGAACTAGTTATTTTAACAGTATTTATTAGATTGGAGATGGTAGGATTGTGGAAGTGCATGGGGAGATTTGTTTACAAGACAAGGTGTATGTTTGATATGAGAACAAGGGAAGATGTATATCCACTGACATTTTGGGTAGCAGTGTCGGTCACATGACCCTCATCTTTAATGCGCTATTCGTCTCTTCCTTATGTGCATCTCCAGTCCTGAAGACATTTATTAGTTTTTCTGTCCTATGAGGAAATTGCAAAGAGATGACATATAGTAGTCAAATGCCATGTAATATTAGAATGGCTCAGGCCTCATCCAGTGATCAAAAATAGGAAATCAAAGCAGAGTTTCTACACATATGAATGTTTTCTTTGATAATGCGTTGTTTTGGGAAATGTGGTGCGCTCCCAGCTTCAGTGATATACTCTGCAATACAATTAGTTATGTGCACAGGGAGCATAAGGAAACAGCTTTAAATAAAACAAATGTATTACTATGCTGTTCTACTTCATTCACTATCCGTATTGAATAAATCAGATTACCCTGACTGAAATGATTGAAATAAAATATATACTTCAGTCAGTAAGTTTTGGCTGCCAGCCAGTCACTGGTCTGCCTCAGCTCACATGCTTCAGCCAATCAGACACACTTCACAAATAGGGCAATCTGTTTAAACGGGGAAGGAGACGTAGCAGGTCTGTGATGCTGATGTGCTCCTGCTGCGAGTGCACATACAGATGTATGCTGAGGATGTCTGGACACTTTTGTACATCTACCATCACCCTGTGCTGTCATGTCACATGTTTTATCTGCTTTTATGTAATGTGGAGCAGTTGTGCTGTTCTCTCACAGGATTTATGGAACATTGAGTTATTGGCACAGACTGTACATACAAAACAGATCTTTTCTTTGCTAATAGTAAACCAATGTTTTGTATTCTGTGTTTCTCAGTAACAATTGTTGTCCTTATGAAGCATTTGGCAACTACTGTGCAATGAAAAAGGATGAAAAGAAATGTAAAAAGAAGACATCAGTATACTTACTTACTACAACTTCTAAACTCATATCAAAGTTTTGACTCTCTTTCATCTACCTAGGGATGACGATCGAGATCTGGTTCTATTCGGACCTGGTTTCAAATTTTCTCAACCAGATAATCAATAATGTCCAAGCTTAACAATACTACTATTGAGACTAGCAGGTCTTATAATGCTAGTAGGGATGAAACAATTCGAGTAACTCGATTACTAAAAATCATCAATGCAGATTCTTTGCACCCAGGCTTTGTTTAATTAAGCTTCAGTTCCAATCTCAAGAGACAAGAGTCATGTCATTTAAACCAAATCACTGACGCACAAACATAAATCGACTGTCTAATAAAGTTTTTAAATTTAACTGAATTGCTTGCTAACTGCAATTAAGCAATAAAAGTAATACCGATTCTGTTAAGAATTTATTGTTGTCTTGCCTTTCCACCAAATTAATACTATAGTAGAAAAGTATATATAGTGGTATCGATAAAGACTTGGATCATTAAGCAGTCTCAAAAAATTGTATCCATATCAGAAAATATAATTTCTGAACTCTGCATGTCGATAAGCTCCATATTTCCAATTCAAGATGCGCTCACACATTAGGTCATATACATTGTAGGCTATTTGAAGTTGGATAATGAGAAACCCTTAAAGGCTGTTAAGCCATACTTTTGGAATTATGTCTTTAGATGCAGAACTGGATGGTGTGGCTTCAGTTTTAATTCAAAGATATTGACACTGTTTGAAAATGAAGGAGCAAAAAATCAATTTTTGAAAAACTTCTTTGCATCAAATAAAATTGCTAGTAAAAAGCAGAGATGAACAAAATGCATGTACTGTAGCCTGTTAATTGAAGGAAGAAAATGTTTCTAAATCAGGAAAAAAAATGAATTTTGCAAACACAAAGCACAGAGATTAAACATAATTTGTCTGCTGTCAGATGTAAGAGAGAGTAAATTCCATTTACATTAATAACAATGACTTAGGGGTTGTATGCTTTTCTGGGGGTTCAGAAACAGATGCTACTCTATTTAAAGTGCAATAACTCTAAATATTAATAATAGATCAAATTTCTTTGTGTAACGTTTAAAGTGTTGGTCATATTAATGAACCTGCAGACAATTTTGAACCAACTCTGCAGCTCCCCTCAGGTCTACAGAGTATTTTGGAATCTTCCAGCTCATGGTTTTTGTTTTACAGCACACAGCTTTACTGCTCTCAATAGGGTTGTTTCCAGCCAAGGCAGGCATCTGTTTCCAGCTATGATAAACCCAACGAACAATACCTGCCAAAACAGCACCAAAACAGACCAGAAAGACAAAACAAAGTTAGCGCCTTCTTGGTGAACATAGCAGAGCATTTAGCTGCTAAAGAGACAGATATTTTTTTCTCAGGATTCAATGCAGACCAAAACTGAGCTAGAAGAAGATTAAATATTGGACTCGTACAAACTTGTACGTTTGTCTGTTAGTCATAAATAACAAATTAATTATAAACCTAGCAGAACATGGGGTCAAAACACTTGTACACATATTAACATGTCTATCCTTGGGACAGACTGCTGAAATTAAACAGTTTTGTCATCATTCTCACAAGGACAATGACTCATAGTGATATATTACCTGAATATTTGGAAAGGGTTGAGCTGTTAAACTGCACCATGCTTATATACCATGTCACTGTGTTTTGTTTTGTTTATAACAAAAATTGAAATGCCGCTCCCACCCTCGCAGGATTTAAACCATCAGGAACAACAAGGCAGAGATGCTACTGTGATTCTCCTGGGCAGGGAAGACAGCTCACATGATTTATTCTGAGTAAATAATAGACCAATGCTTTGGCAATTCTGAGAGCTCAGCACATTTAGAGATTCAGATATTTGCATTTATAAGTTAACACTCACCAGCGTGTGACTCTGCAGCCTCTTTATATGATTCATTCTATTACCAGCAAGTATCTCAAAAGCTCCACTTAACTGATACAAATAAAATTAATGTGTTTGCATTTAATTTTATGGCCTGAGTCACAGAAAACAGACTTAACAATCTCAAATGAAAAATATGGCGCACCCTATGTGATTTGGAGTTTTAAAGATAGCTCTGTGTTTATTTAACCTTACAATTTTTTATGAGGGGCCCCAGGATGCAAGTTTTGAATCAAGTTACACATGAAAGAGATGGGTGTCTTGGGACATGGAAGCACCCTGGGAAGAGGAAAAACAAGATAAAGATTCTCATAAAAAAAAAAAAGGCACAGGTGTTTGTCAAGTGCACAAACCCCTTTGAAGTGAATGTGTCCCTCCACATCATGTTCAGTGTGCTTCGGTGAAGGATTAGACCTCATGTCACATTTTTACTGCCTGTATCAAGGAAGTATAGAAATAGACATAGACAGATTGATAGGAGAGCAAGAAAGGTTTATAGAGATAGACAGTAAGATCGAAAGAAAGAGATACAGTAGATAGAAAGAGATAGATAGGTAGAAATAAAGATATATTTGTAGATAGAACGACAGAGATAGAAAGAAAAGAAAGAAAGATAGAAAGAAAGAAATAAACATCTGAGAAATCAACGTATAAGTGAGTCAAACTCTTGGTAAGGCTAGGTCAGGAGAAATGTGTGAAAACCTTTACATCAAGAAATGCCTTCAGTGCCATTCTTTGGTCTTCTTTCAATTAAGAAATACTTTCCAGTTCTGATATAACTGATGCTTGCTGCATCTACACTAACCTTTACTCAAGAAATCAAGGTACAAGAATGGAAATGCTTTGTCGCTACCCCTAACAGGGTACAAGCACTGTACATTTGAACATGGTACATTTTTGTACCTTCTTTTCTTTACCTCTAAACGCACAGTCCTATACCCCTAGTCACAGAAAATGTACCTTTATGTCCTGGTACAAAAATGTACCCATTAGAAAGGTACAGAAAGACTTGTTTGCAAGAACGCCTTAATTAAGTTTAGGGTTATGGGCCTTGCTCAAGGGGACCTCCGTGATGGTAATGATGGAGGTGCGAGTGCTGCTTCTTCACTTACCCCAGCCAGATTCAAATAACAATTAGTTTAGATCTTGTAACACTTTTCAGTAACTTTTCATTTTATTGTTCAGCTAGAACTGATTTGTCCTTAACTAGTAAATGCTTCAGCAGTGCCAAATACAAGTTAACTTGCCAATAGAGCATGCCACAGCATGCCACAGCAGACTCCAGGGGAAAAAACGGGTTGCACTCACCAGCTCGGCAAGGGCTCCATGAGGGAGGGCCCCACACAAAAATAAAGTTAAATAACAGGAAAACGAGTCCCCATGGTGGAATGCAAAGAATGAGAAAAAAGACAATAAAACAGTGATCATACTTAAATAAAATACAATTAGAAGTAATGGTAATGCTAGTGGAAGCATTTTCATCCTGCTATACTGACTTGATTAAATGAACAAAATTACTCAAATAGATCCATTGTGAACTTGCCAATACATGCTGAAAAAGGGTGTCTTGCCTGAAATGTCCGTGCTGCAAAATTTTAAAAGTTGAATGGAAGTGCTGTCCTAGTTCTTTGCTCATGAAATTATTCCCAGGCTACACAGACCTAGAATTTAATGGAAATTTACTAGTAGCCTATTATTATATTATTTAAATAAACCCAACTCTCTATTTGAATCAAGATTTTGCGATCACTGATTAACTGTAAAATTTGCCTGTACCTTAAGCTTGTTAAAAGTACAATTGTGAACCTCCTTCTGTCAGCCATGATATGGTACCTTTAAAATGAACATATATAACATCAACATATATAGGGACGACGACATGATAGCTCTCCAAAAGTAAATCCAAAACATCTTGATTGCCCTATGGTGGCTGACTGCAGTATGCTGTTTGCTGTATTGCATTACACTTTGTCGCATTTTGTTTTTATCAATACACCAGCTTTTCCATCTCATCCAACCATAAACATTTTTTGTGATATTTAGTCTTATTTTCAGAGTTTTTTATGCGCAAACAAGCACTGGAAACTGACTTACAGATAGATACAGGGAAGTAGATAGATAGATAGATAGATAGATAGATAGATAGATAGATAGATAGATAGATAGATAGATAGATAGATAGATAGATAGATAGATAGATAGATAGATAAGTTGAAAAAAGAGATATATAGTAGATGCGTTGAAATATTAAAAAATATTATTATAGCGTTATAATATTCTGTCATATGAGCTCCAATAAACCTACATAATGACTGAAATATGATGCACTGACCTCTCGATCTATTCTTTTAAGATTAAACTTTGCTGGGGTTCAAGATGAATCAAGGCAGTTTCATTTGCATACCAATTAATCACAGTTACAGTCTTGCAAGGCCTTACAGTACCCACAGTATAAAAACTCTATGAAAACATCATCTAGCCTCGCTGAAGACACAGAAAGAAAGCCTCTGAACTGCTGCAGAGTCCCGTGTGGAGGCTTTCAGTGTTCATGCTCACATCATGAACAGCTTTGAGGATGGCTGTGTATCAAGCTATCTAGGAGACAGCCTCTGTGTTCCATGTGCCCACTGATGTGGAGCAGCAGAGTGAATGTCAGGCAGAGCTGGTCACTGTGTCTGTTTGGGGGCGGCAGTAAAGATCTGCTCTGTTTGTGTGTGCGATGCTTACTGATGACAGGCAAAAGCCCGTTGAAACCTAGGAACCTGCATGTGTGTGGTGATGGTGGCGGTGATGTGTGTAGTGGGAGGGAGAATTCAGGTTTAGACAGTGGGCAAGAAGCCAGTGCATGACTGCATCATTGTGTGGACTATGCAGTTCAGTGAAGGGGAGATTTGATATTTTCTTCCTCTCAGTAGAGCCTTCCTTTAAGCCAGAGCTTTGCCCAGGGAACACTCACAAAGGAGTCTTCTGCTGCAGCTGGCAGAATCCTGCTACGTGATCTAAAACCAATTTCGCTATTTGAATAAGCTAACACTTATTTCCTTATCTTTCCCTTGCAGTCCAAAAAAATCCAGGCTCAACTGAAAGAACTGCGGTACGGGAAAAAGGATTTAATTTTTAAGGTAAGTTCAAACTGAAGGGGGGTGGCTTTATTGTAGCTCCAGACCAGGGGTAAACAGGTACTTCAGGCCACCTTCAAAGGATGATCCCATCACAGGAGGTACTCCAATTAATTCAGTCTGCAATTACAAAGTCCCTCCCAGTCAACAGCCTGCAGAGTCAATTGACCAGCCCTTATTCAACATACCTATAAATCCTGTCCTCTATTTTCTCCTCTGAAAGATCAATCCCATCCTTTTCAATCATGGGGTGCATGTGGATAAATGATGTGGACAGCAGTGGATGAAGTTGATACAGATTATGCATTAAATCATATATGGGAGTTTTCAAGAAACAAATTATAGATGACACCATGTGTTGCTACAATTCGGTGGGTAGCATATATTACAGGGCATCTGAAATGTGTCTCCTCCTCACATACTTCCTGTGAAAGCACTATAAAAACTGTGGCAAACAAGAAACTGTTCTGTATTGTTACCCACCCTTACATACTCCACTGCCCCTTGTATTGCAGGAACTAAATGTTCTTAGATCTGAGCGCTTACATAATATTTATTGGCATTTACTGGTACACGGACTGACCTTTCAGGCCTTGTTTGCAGTGTTAAAATGTCAGTTGACATTTCCGCCACAATGCCTTCTAATGCCATTTCTTAAATGTATGTTCTGATCCTTCAGACCCATCATTCCTAAAGCTGTGTCAGACATAGATGAATAAAATGGACTTAATCCTCATAGACAGAGAATTTTGTGCTTCTAGCTGAACCCCTGAATATATTGTCCCTGAAAGTCCTGTTCCTTGTTCTATTTCTAGCCTGTGAATGATGGATGCATTGACTTGTTTGCTTGGTGTCACTGCTCGTAAATCGTTGTCTCTAAATTGCATCAGTCACTCACACAACACAACCTTATTGCTCAATGTCACCAAACATTTCATGTGGACCTTTAAAACATTATGGTCTTTGGTGATGTGCAGAAGGCTAATTTGATCATCTCTTTGTCTTGTAAAACAGTCATCTTTGGGAGATGACACAGTCTGCTTTTTCTTCCTGATATAAAGGTCAGCAAGAAATGCATCATGTCCCTCTGACCCGCCCTGAGCCCTCTGGCTATTCCTGAAAACTCATATGTATTCCACATATGCTGTGATCAAAAGCACAGTGGGGGACGAGGGAGCAGGAAGTAGAGAAGAGTCACTCAAGATACGGAAATGTCATCAGCCTCACAGGGGGGATGTCAGTCAAGGCACCTTGACCGGGAGGCAATTGAATTGGTTATGACGGCTGTTGTACCACATCAAACTGCATTTTCCAGCACAGAGTCAGAGTACACAAAAACTAAACAACTTGACAAGATTGGAGACAGAACAAAATAAAGAAACCTCAAAACCTAATTATTTTATCTTGGGAACAATTCGGTCTTAGAGCTGAAAAGAATTGTGAAACCATAAAAACAAACTGCTGTTTTGACAAAATGCAATAATTCACAAAATGAGCACATATTGCACCTACGGTACTAGAAAAGAAGCCAGTATTGTCAGTGTTGTCTTCACTGGATAATTTCCCATCAATAGTCCTCAGATTTGAAGGACAACTTAAAAAGAGACACAGCTCTGTGAATCCAAACCATGCAGCCCCCATACTTAGCTGTAAACACTACACACAGACAGGTTCCCCTTTGCTTGCTCAGCCACAACATTAAAGCCTTCTGAGGAACTGATGGTGCCTTCCCTGCGTTTCCCTATGAGACAATATTTTTGGCAGCCATATTCAAGCCTTCACATCTTCTTCTCTCCATCAGTCCACTTTTAATGCACCCCTAGAGCTGTTTCTCCTCCAGTTTAGAAAAGAAAAGAAAAATGACAGCTAGATGTAGTTGCATGCCTCGTCTAGCAGAGTGGCTAGTACCCCACTGACCCCTCACCTCTATAATGGACTCAGCACAAAAATATGGAGCTTTAGTCTTGGAGGCACTAACCCTGAAAGTCAGCATTTCTGGGTCAGTGGCCATGCGCCCGCAGTCCTCAGAGGACTATGCGCTGATGATGTTCTGTGTAATGGATGTAATGGCCCTCTACTGTAATGCTACACAGCCGCATGCATGCACTTACAAACACACGGACAAACAGTCTTCTGATCATTTAGAAGACAAACTAAGAGTAGGCTGCATTTTTTTCTGTGTGCTTGTGAGCCAAGCCAGCCTGGACTCATGATTATCCAGTAGTAATACACTTGGTGTTGTTTCGCTAAATTCGTTCTTTTGGCCATTTGTAACATCATAATACAATGTCCACTGCCAGTAATTTAATGGAAAATATCCAATAATATGTTGCCAGTCCCTTTGTAATTGGACAGTTTTTTCATAAGTACCCTTCAGTATCCTATTTGAAAATAATTCAAACACATATCAGTGAATATACTTTTTCGCGGTTCATTTGCCATTTGCCACAAAGATATAAACAAACCTTTGTGTCGATGATTTAAGAACTGTTCCTCAAACGTTATTACTTTTGGATTCCCTCTTGAGCACAGCCCAACAGCTACAAATTGCAATTCTCTGAAAACTTCCTGTAAATGAAAGAAGACCTTCTCAGAGACAGATCAGATTCTCTGGCTTCTTCTGAAAACCAATAGTGGTGAATGTTGCCCTGTCCTTGACTGCCACCACGTAACTCATCTTTCAGGGAAAATTTAAACATAATTTCAGCTGCCCTGTTGAGTGTTAGAAGTGACAGACATGTTCATCACTAAAATTACTCCTTTGCTGGCAAAAATCGAGATGAAAATGAGATGAAATCTGCAAACATGGCAAGTGTCCCCACTGTGTCACAAAACTCACTGAGGTACTACATAAGTCTATAAAACTCACCAAAAACCATCAATCAACCTCATCACCCATCTCTGAAATTTCATACAGTTTTCCCAGAGGTTGCGGATGATGTTTGTTGGGTTAGCTGACCTTGGGTGTTTCAGAACATGAGCCCATGCAGTTTATCATGTTGAGAGGCCATTAAAAAACACCTAATAAAAGTTCATCACCAAGGCCAGTTTTTACACAGACGCTATGCAAATTGTCCTTATAGTAGTTTCTTTTTCCTTCTTACTGATGAATTTATCAATAATAAAAGACTCCTCAGTGGGAACTCTGTTGATCCTCATATGGAGTTAGATTGGCTCATTTACTAGGGGGAAAAACAAGACTTTTTCTGTGTGTTGTTTAGCTCAGGGATTAAAATCTAGCAATGATGCTCATTAAGGGGTTTGATGGTTTCAGGGGTCTACTCTTATAACTTTCAAGATTAAACCTTTCTTCTCTCTAAAGGGCCAATGTGATGTGATTTTGAATGAACTCATGCTTATCTGATTCCCTAAACCCTCTGGATTCTATACTTTTATGTGTATTATTCACCAAAGCATTTTAGTACTAAAATCAAACTAAGAATTTATCAATATAATGCAGCTATGATTATGGAGGTTTATGAGTTCCCAATACTCTCCTGCCTAAAGACACAAGAGATCCACTGAGTGCTAAGGAGGTGTCATAATTCAGATTTTAGAAAGTCAGGACAAAAGTGATGGTTGGCAGAATAATAAAGAGGAGTCTCAATCCTTTGTGCTATAGATTTGTGTTATTGATAGCGCTGGAGAGACGAGGTGGGGATGGAGAAATGCTTTGTTTGCACAGAATAAAGAGGATTCAGCTGATTCAAAAGTCATGTCTTTTTACAGGGGCAGCAGCTAATGGACTTGGAGCACAAGTTAACTATAGCCAAGGAAGAATTGGAGAAGACTGCACTGGATAAGGTAAATAACATAAAATTATTAATGATTGTATTTCATTTTCCTGATGTAATTGTGAAGGTATTGTAGGTTGTATAACTTTGAACTAATATAGTCTCTCTCATATGACATATTTTAGCCTAACCCTAACTCTAACCCTCCACCCAAGAGGGCAATTTAGTGTATTTTGCCAACCAGGAGGGCACTTTAGCACACGTTTTTGCCTCCCAATAGGACACTTTAGCGAGTTTTGGCTCCCAAGAGGGCACTTGAGGGCACTTTAGCACGCATTTTGGCTCCCAAGGGAGCACTTTAGCATGCGTTTTGGCTCCCAAGAGGGCACTTAAGCACGCATTTTGGCTCCCAAGAGGGCACTTGAGGGCACTTTAGCACACGTTTGGCTCCCAAGAGGGCACATTAACACGCGTTTTTCAACAATTGAAAGATTGTGCACACCACTGTTACTGAGGACATATTTTCAAACTATTCAGCTTTAGCAGGTTGAGCACATGCAGAAAGTTTAATTAATGAGGTATATTGTTATTTGTATATGTGGTTATTGACACACTGTCACTGGGGGCAAGTTAGATGAGTTTAAAATACATGGGGAGAAAAGTGCTGATTAGGAGAACAGGTAATTCCGGTGCTCAGCTCAGGAGAATTGACATCAGAGGCTGTTGTAAAGTAATTAAACCAATCATTCTGTCCATTATTATTATTGATTAAAAGTAAATGATCTTTTGAACATTCCTTCTTTTTTATTACCCTGGTGAGTTCCGCTTCATGTCTCGCTTAACGATGCCTCCTAGCTGTTGTAAAGTCACTTTAAAGCATGGCCTCCCATGGCTTTAATGCTTAAGTAAATGTATCATGTGGATGAATGCAAGGAGGGATGGAAGGATTCAAAAATCTTCTTTTGTGTGTAATCTTGTTTGGGGACAGGAGTCTCAGATGAAGGCGCTGAAGGACACAGTTCACATCTGCTTCTCAGCTGTCCTGCACAACCAGCCCAGCAGCAGTCACAGATTTCCCACCTCCCCCACCCACTTGTTCAGATACTCATCACTCATCAACAGCTCCAGAGTCACCTTTCAGCAACCACATGCCAAGGTAATTCAGTATTCTACTCAGTTCCATCTGATTTAATGTTTATCTAAGAGAAGGCCTGGGTTGTTGCAAAAATCCAGCCTTTTTATTTTTAATGAATCAGTGGAGTGATATGCTCAGTCTACCTTATATTTACTGTAGATGAGGTCCTGCTGTCCTTCAAAGAACGCTCTCAGACATAACCTGTAACATGTCACAAAAAGGGCAATACAATACAATTTGAATTGTTCATATTGTTGTCACATTGTAAAAAGGTTTTGTGAATGCTTTTTGTTTTCTGAAATGCTTTGACAGTTTAAAAACAGTCTTACATCTCGACTTTACTTTATTCATCAAAAGGTCAAAATACCTCTCTTTTCTCTCTCTTGTAACCTCACACATGATAAGCAAATAATTAGCTTTGGTAAAAAATTAATCAAGGTGGCACTCAAAAAAATGAATAAATAATAATAAATAGGAACATTTAAAAACAGTTCATTCTTTTAGTCATTTTCTCAGGCATTTGTGATAACAAAATCATGACCTGCTTATTTCATTTCATAATTAGGTTTAGTTTTTCTTTTTTATCACTTTGTCAATGTAGAAGTTGAAATTTGCCAAAAATTCACACACCAAACATTACATAACCAAACGACTTTACAACCTGAAAATGTGCGAGAATTATTTTTTGAGGGCAAGTATAAAAGCTCAGTCTTTGATTTATTTTTGGATATGTATGTGGAATCAGTTATTGATATTATAGAATCAAACAAAAACAGCTATAGTTCAGTTTGGCTTTTAATCAGGAATAAGTCTTTTTTTTAAATGTCACCATACATTTTCAACTTGCGTTACTGTTTAAACTGTGCCTCAAACTAAATTCACTGCTACAATTATAGCTGAACAAACATTCATGTTGTCTAACAAAGTAATAAAAATGTTAGCAGTGAAAATTTACAGCAGCTGTAATTAAAATATTCAGAGAAACACATTTTGTGCCATTGATTGTGGTAATCATGGTTGATTGCAGGGTTGGAACTTTTATTTTTGTCCAAGGCAGTGCCATTCACATTGGCCTTGAATGAATAATGCAGGATGCATGTTTAGAACTCTTTGATATTAGCAGAAGAATGCCCAACAGGCCATTTTCACAACAGACATTTTGACTTGTCATAGCAGGAAAAGCACAGGTGTAATTAATACCAATAACAATGGCTCTGTTCTATTTAAGTGTATCAGTAGGCCATGTCAGAGAGCCACCATGCAAAATAGCATTGCCCTGGAACAAGTACAGCTAAATGTGAGTGCAGCCCTTATTAATCTTATTAATTACACCTGTGGTTTTTTTTTTCTGCTCTTACATGTCAAAGTGTCTGTGCTGATTTTGCCTTGCAATATCTGGTCAATTTTCAGTGACCCCAGTTTAAACACAGGAGTTACAATGTCTTAGGGTGAAAATAATATACGTTTGTTTTGTAAATTGAAAATGGGAAGCAAGTTGGATTTGGGATTTGCCTCTGTAATGGTGGAGTATAATTTTCGCTCTGACTTTTCAGATAAGATAAAGCAGGCTGCTGTTTTTTTCCCCTCTCCTCTCTCTGTAAACACTTTCAAATTGAAATTCATTTCACACTGTAACTCCTAGCGTGGTGACATCAGGAATATAACTGCCAAAATATTCACCTCACCGCGCATCAGAGCGCACATAATGCACTGTCTGCGATATGAATTTAAGTGTTAGCCGATTATTACCTCCTTTTCAAGTGGCTATTTGTCAATCTGATTCCCCGAGTATCACTCTCCAGAGAGAAATAGCCCAGGAAATAATTACTACCAAATATAACAGTTGGGCAAACACGATTCCAGAGGTTGTTCAGAATAATAACATGTCTAAATCGAGCACCATTCTAAGTAATTTATGTCAGTCTTATATATGGTGTGATAGCTTTGGAAGTAAAGCCAAATTATTTGATGGCACTATGGGAGTCTTGGTATATTAAACTTAAAATTTGTTCTCTATGAAAATATTAACTCAGTGTGACACAGTCTTTGTTTGGAGCCTCTCAAAGTCAAGGTCACAGTAGACTCAACTAAGGGCTCGGGATTTAATCCCTTATAGGAGTAAAAGAAAAAGTGACTGCCAAGAGGATTCATTGTAAAAATAGGATTATGTCTTCAGTGTAGATATTGCTTTTGTTTTGCTAGTGGAACACACTGACATTTCAGGACTAATGTCAAGTGTTTACCCAGTCGATACCTTTTTGTCTTCAAAAAATACCAATTCTGACTGATTCAGAACAACATTTTTATGTGACTTTATACACCAAAAAAATGCAACTGAAATGCATCAGAATATACACATCATTTTTGTTTCTTTATTTCCCCCCCTACCAAGCAGACATGTCAACCTCAATCAGAGATTGGGTTTGTTCTGATTTCTGAAAAGCAGTCACTGCAGTCACTTTGAAATCATCAAGTCGGCCACAGCACCGCAGTGCCTTATCTACCATGATCCTGGTGAGCAATTCTGTCTTTAAGAGGCTTTTCTCTCCTCGAAGCAGTCACAATTTACTCTGCGTCTCTTTCGTGGGTGCTGAAGAGATTTGACATGCCACTTAGGGGATTTTTTTTTTTTGTTTTCTTTATTTCTTATCATCCCCACCAGTGTTGCCACTGTCCCTTTACTGTGGCATCACAGAAAACATATTCTGTCAATGATACATTCAGTCCACATTTAAACTCTGGTCACTGCAGCAAAACAGAATGATCCCATTATAAAAGTGTGTATTTCCTCCTTCCATTACTGTGGGCCAAATAAATGCAAACACATGGGAAAAATAAGCATCTCACAAAAGAAAAGACAAGTAAAGGAAAAATAAAGGTAAGTGTGGGTTGATTTTTCTATGCTAATGAAGTTTATACTTCCCACTTCATTAGCATACAAATAGCAGCACTCCACTTGTGAGCAGTTGTTAGCGCCATTATCTCCTGTAGCCGCTGTACACTTTGACGGGCTGTCTGATAAATCTGAGGGCGCCCTCACTGTAAAGATTACTGGGGTGCTCCATCTGTCCACTCTGCCTGTGCATGTGGAGGTGGGTCAAATCTCATTTAAATCAGTGCCAAATTTATCTCAAATTAAGTAGTAAAAAACAACACACCATAGCACTTACTGTGCACAAAAGAGCCAGACAGCCCACAGCTAAGAAGTTAGGTAACAATCCACTAACAGAGAGGCAAATGTCAAGAACTTGGCTCTTTGATGGCCATGTGGTGTTCCTCATTATGCTCATTAACAGCATGAAAATGCTCAGAAGTGTTATTATTACATCCTTTATCCTAATTTCTGTTGTATGGTTTTGAACCTGACATATTAGTCTAAGTGAATTGTAGCTGAATGCATTCAGTTAGACATGATAATATTTCTGAAAATGCATGGCTAATCATATGCTAATTATTGTTGGTAATCAAAAGGCAATTATTTTGCACACAGCAGGGTATGATGGCGCTATAATGTAGAAAGAAAAAGAATGCTCCAAAGCTTCTAACATATGGAGGAAGCCTTTATCCACTAACTCAGTAATAAAACATACATTTGAGTTTCTGGAGCACACTTTGACTAAAATCCGCTTTGTGTTTTTGAAATCCAAAGTGGGTAAGTGCAAGAATGTTTGTTCAAGCACTCACTGACACCACTTTGAGCTTCACGCTCGTAGTTTGAGTGAACATAATGGGCCTTAAGCTCTGTTAGACGCTACAGATAAGACTCCTCCAGACCTTGACTCTCACACACACACACACACATGCACACACAGACCCACACACACACAAAGCTCTTCTTGCTGGTGAAAGATTCATTAGTGCGAGGATGCAGAGATCAGCAAGATTGAAGTGGAAGTTGCTTCATATTTAACAGTCTCAGGGAAAGAGCCAAGTCTTGTGGTCCGATAGCATGCAATTTTCATCAGAGTAATGGGAGATGATGTCTTAGATGCTCGGAGCACTGTGCCGGAGGAGAAATCAGGCATTTCATTGCCCTGCTCTCAGCATTTACTATTTACTTTTATGATTGTTTCCTTGTCTATATAAATCGATGGGATATTCATCTCTGCCACGCAGGGAGGAGATAGTAGGTGGTTGACAATGCAGAAAAAGAGTAGCTTGAAGATATTTATCAGCTGAATTTGGACAGAAGAATAACATTTGCGTCATGGAAAAATATGAGAAACCTAACTAAGATGTCTGCTTAAGTAATGGTGATAAAGCTCTTTTTAATTAGATTCTTCTTAGATATTAAAACTTTACAGTTTGGCAGAAAAATAAAAATGTTTGTATTTTAAGAAGGCAAACCCATTATCTTCAATTAAACACAACTGATAATAAATGTTCTCAGTTAAGGAAACTTCATCCAGTTTCCACCGGAGACCTCATGGAGACAGAAGAGCTTATTAAGTGCCTTTGTTCTTCCATTGCTATACTGTAAAATTCTGCAGATTTTGACGGATGTTGTCAAAAGACAAGAAATAATGCAAGAAATATTCACCCAAAAGTGGTCACTTCCAGAAGTAAAGCCAATTTCACTGAACCTGCCTAAAAAGATGTTGTTTCTGCTGACAAAGTTAGAATATAGTTTGACAGTGACAGGTTAAGACTGCTTGTGTTCATCTTGCAACCATCTTGCTTTAAGCTCTCAAGAGACCACTTTTGACCCAGTTAAGGAAGGTACTATGTACTAGTCTTTTGCAGAAGACTGGCTACAGCAGACAGACAGTTCCTTTTAGAGAAGTATCTGCTGTACAAACTCAGTTTATCTTTTACTGTTTGGTGCTTACTAGAAATATGTGGTAGGCAGCAGGAAAGAAAATACAGTATAGTATCTGATCCAAGCATCATTTCTTGTATTACTTTTGGTTTTATACTGTTCAATTATATTATTATTATTATTATTATTATTATTATTATTATGATTGTGTCTGGAAGCTTTTTAAAAAGGCTGTCCAAATATTAGGTATTTAGTGAAATAAAAAAATACCCATGTATGATATGGAAAAAAAGTAAAAGATGTAAATTTTCTGCAACGATTGTACATGTTGAGATATTTCAGAACTTCTCAATTGACAGGCTGGCCTTTCTAGTGTTGAGATTTTGTCTCAACGCCTACATGAGCCAATGGCCTGTACATCAGCGGTACAGTTAGAGTTAGATTGTTCCAAGTGCAAGTAGCTGTCCATTCCATGGCTGGAGAAGTGAGTAGTCTGTACCTCATTGTGGGTAACAACTTGAGCGGCCCCAAAATAATGTCAACATTCCCTATGCAAGAGGGTCAAGCAGAAGGTACTTGCTGTACTCAGGGCCCTTAGCAGAAAACATTCTCCACCACATGCAATGTAGTTTGGAGACTGATTTAAACAATGGTCAGGGATCCTGCAGGAAAAGACTATCCACTAACTTTATTTTTGCACTTGAGATCTGTTGATGCCACATTTTCAAACATTTCTATCATACATTAATTTTTGAATAAGAATTATATATTACAATTTGCAAAGGGAGTCGGTCGATATGGATGTTAATGAACATTTATAAGTCGGTCATCAGTCATCTTCATCCGCTTATCCGGTTGCGGGGGTAGCAAGTCCAGCAGAGGACCCCAAACTTCCCTTTCCCTGGCCACATCGGCCAACTCTGACAGGGGGATCCCAAGGCATTCCAAGGCCAGTGTTGAGATATAATCTTTCCACCTGGTCCTCGGTCTGCCCCGTGGCCTCCTCCCAGCTGGATGTGCCAGGAAAACCTCTCGAGAGAGGCGCCCTGGAGGCATCCTCACCAGATGCCCGAACCATCTCAGCTGGCTCCTTTCGATGCAAAGAAGAAGCCCTGAGGTACTTTAACTGCTTCACTTGGGGTAAGGACTCACTCCCTACCTGGAGTAGACAATCCACTGGTTTCCTGCTGAGAACCATGGCCTCCGATTTAGAGGTGCTGATCCTCATCCCAGCTGCTTGACATGCTGCGTACCGATCCAGTGAGTGCTGAAGGTCACAGGCCGATGATACCATCAGGACCATATCATCCACAAAAAACAACGATGCAATCCTCAGCCCACCAAACTGCAACCCCTCCCCCCCACGACTATGCCTTGATATCCTGTCCATGAAAGTCACAAACAGGATTGGTGAAAAAGTGCAGCCCTGGCAGAGGCCGACACCCACTGGAAACGAGTCCGACTTACGACCAAGAATCCGGACACAACTCTCGCTTTGGAAATACAGGGATTGGATGGCCCTGAGAAGTGACCCCCTCCCCCCATACTCTCGCAGCACTTCCCACAGGATATCCTGGGGAACCTGGTCATATACCTTCTTCAAATCCACAAAACACATGTAGATCGGATGGGCACATCCCCAGGCCCCTTTCAGGACACCTGCGAGAGTGAAGAGTTGGTCTTTTTCCACGACCAGGACGGAACCCGCACTGTTCCTCTTTAATCAAAGGTTTGACAATCAACCGGACCCTCCTTTCCAGCACTTTAGAGTAAACTTTCCCAGGGAGGCTGAGTAGTGTGATGCCTCTGTAGTTTGCACATGCCCTCTGGTCCCCCTTTTGAAATAGGGGAACCACCACCCCAGTACGCCACTCCTTCGGTGCTGTCCCTGACTTCCACGCAATGTTGAAGAGGCGTGTCAACCAAGACAGCCCCTCCACACCCAGAGCCTTCAGCATTTCTGGGCGAATCTCATCAATCCCCGGGGCTTTTCCACTGTTGTGTTGTTTGACTACCTCAGTGACCTCCCGCAAGGAAATTGATGCAGATCCCACTTCACACTCCAGCCCTGCCTCTATCACAGATGGGTTTGTTGGTCTAGTCGGGTTCAGGAGTTCCCCAAAGTGTTCCTTCCACCGCCCTATTACCTCCTCAGTTAAGGTCAGCAGTGTCCCATCCCCGCTGTACACAGCTTGAATGGTTCCCCGCTTCCCCCTCCTGAGGTGTCGGACAGTTTTCCAGAAACGACTGGGTGCCGTCTGAAAGTCCTTCTCCATGACTTCTCCGAACTCCTCCCACACCCACTGTTTTGCTTCCCTCACAGCTGTGGCTGCAGTTCTTCGGGCCTGTCGGTACCCTGCAACTGCCTCTGGAGTCCCCCGGGATAACATATCCCGGAAAGACCTCCTTCTTCAGTCGGACGGCTTCCCTTGAGGTGCCCAAGACCTTAAGACCACACCTCACAGCCGCAGCTTCAGCAATAGAAGCTTTGAACACCAACCACTTTGGTTCGATGTCCCCCGCCTCGACAGGAATGCCGGAGAAGCTCCGCCAGAGGTGGGAGTTGAAGGTCTCTCAGACAGGGGCCTCCTCCAGACATTCCCAGTTCACCCATACTACACGTTTGGGTTTACCAGGTCTGTCCAGTGGCTTCCCCCGCCACCTAACCCAACTCACCACCAGATGGTGATCAGTTGACAACTCCGCCCCTCTCTTTACCCGAGTGTCCAATACATGCGGCCTCAAGTCTGGTGATAGGATTGATCATAGACCTTTGGCCTAAGGTGCTCTGGTACCACGTACACTTATGAGCATCCCTATGTACGGACATGGTGTTCGTTATGGACAATCCATGACTAGCATAGAAGTCCAGTAACAAAACACCGCTCAGGTTCAAATCGGGGAAGCCGTTCCTCCCAATCACGCCCCTCCAAGTGTCTCCATCATTGCCCACATGTGCGTTGAAGTCTCCCAGGAGAACGATGGAGTCCCCTAGTGGAGCCCTATACAGGACTTCAATCAGGGTCTCCAAGAAGGCAGAATATTCTGTACTGCTGTTTGGTGCATAGACACAAACAACAGTCAGAGTCCCCTCCCCCCACAGATCGTAGACGTAGGGAGGCGACCCTCTTGTCCACCGGGGTGAACTCCAACGTAGAGGCGCTCAGCCGGGGGCTTGTTAGTATCCCCACACCAGCCCGGCGCCTCACACCTTGAGCAACTCCAGAGAAGAATCCAAGAAGAAGAAGAAGTCCAACCCCTATCCAGAAGTAAGGATCCAGAGTCTCGAGTGTGCATAGAAGTAAGCCCCACCAGATCTAATTGATAGCACTCCACATCCCCAAAGCCAGCTTTTGCTGCCCGGGTCTGGTCTGTCTAGGCCCCCTGCGTTTACTGCCACCCATTTGGCATTGTACCCGACCCCAGTGGTTTCTACTGTGAGTGGTGGGCCCGCGGGATGAAGATGTGGCCACTCTATCGGGCTATGCCCGGCAACCAGGTGCTCTCTTTCGGGCCCCCCTTCCAGGCCCCAGACATTTATAAGTGGAAGGGCCAATTATGCCTCTCTCCAGTAAATAGCCTCAACTACTATAAAGGATGATAGCACAACAACACTGGCACTGCGTCATTGTGCTGATGTATAAGTTTCCAGTATAATACTGTATGTCTTGTATCCGAATGGAAACCCCATGGTTGAATTATGTCATTCTCAAGTTATATACATCCATGACCCTATTTACCATGGACATTTCTGATAAAGTCGTGGTTTGAATTATATTCTAAATGATTATATCTTAATGCCAGCAAGTGCGCATAAATGATAAAATGTTGCTACCATGGCTCAGAAATATTATGCAAAACAGACTATGAATTTTATTTCCAGCCATGTTAAGACTATATTGAGACAATAAGAGGTACATACACACTCAGGGCTCTGTCAAAAAGCTTGGCAGAGAAGTTTCCAGTTAGGTTGTGGCCATAGCCTTACTCATCAGTATTCGAATGACAAATTCTAGTAGGTGATGGAAAAGAAGTTGACTGAATCCTCCCATGTAAACCTTCTGACATCTAGTTTTTATTCACAATTGTTGGGCCCTAGAATAGAGCATTTCTTTATCTGTGGATTCAAAGTACATCAACCTTGCAAGAGTCATGTTTTCTCATACAGACATCATTTCAGGTGGCAGTGATATAGATTGCTCTACTATCTCAAGAGACAACCTTTTCATCTCTGACTGTCCGTCTTGTTTTCCTCCCACTATCTAGATGTTGCCTTGGCTGTTTTTGCAGTAGGTCACGCCACTGAAACCTCATTGTCGATCATATGCAGCTCTCATAGTCGTAAATCCTAAATCTACCTCCCAGAATTATGCTTACTTTTCACTCAGAGCTAATCTGGATATGTTTATATAGACGTCAGTTGCATGCCGGTTTGAAGGTCCAACATCTGGCACCTTAAAGTCAGTTGGCAGACAAAATCAGATCCGAACCACACTAAATCAAAGATAATTGTACCTGGATAACTAGACACGTAACAAATGTGCATGTTCATTCCCTTTGTGACAAATAAAGGAAAATGTATTGACTAATAGCATTGTCTAATAATATGGAAAAACACAGTTGACCAAACATTTCTAACTCAATTATGTGACTTAGGAGGGACATCATGTACAGTTTACATTAAGGGAATACATTTTTAGGCACGCTAGCAGCATGGCTCTATGGGTGGCAATGTTGGTCTGTCAGTCGATCCACCAATGTCGTCCAGACTGAAATATTTCTGTTACTATTGGATGGATTGCCATGATATTTTGTAGAGATATCTATGTTTGTTCTCTTCTGGATGAATTATAATCAATTTGGTTAACCTTGCATGCAAAACTAATTCCATTTCCTTTAGCCTTGGCTACAGTATACTTTATATTTAGTGCTATGAGCAGATGTTTGCATGCTTACAAGATGGTGAACATGGTAAACATTATACATGTCAGCATGTTAGCATGCTGATGTTAGCTAAATGCTAACATCAGCCTAAGTACACAGAACCCTAGTATGGCTGTAGACATGTATTTGAATATAACTGGCATAATATAAATTCATAATCACAGCAGCTGTTAGTTTTAGATGAGAATTGTTTTACTTATTTTAAGCCTCATTTGTAAACCAGACTTCAGAAACAGCCGGTGTGGTGGTGAGAGTGGAGGCTTCTAACTGCAGTAATTCCAACTTAAAAACTATTTGTGCAAAAATATGAATTAGTAAGAAAAGTTTTTTGCTCTTTTTACTGGATATGTGATGGTTGAATATTACTGGGTTAACCTCCAAGCCTTAGTATTTTAATAATTCTCTTTTTAATTTGTCAGTTCTGGTTCTTTTGCCCTTCCTGCTGCCTGTTATGAAATAGTCATCCCAGCCATAATTTATTTATTACAAGTAAATAAGCTGAATTAGTTTAAATGAATGAGTATAAATTAAACAGTTATGAACATTTGTGTCAGAACTGTGTACTTTTCAAGAACCCCAGAGACACTGCTGCATCAACAAGCCATTTACACATTTTATTTTTAACCCCAACTTGAAATGTTCTCTTTTTTTCTACAGGATATCTCTAAAGTTCAGAGAATTGTCACAGCCAGTAAATCACCCGTGAACATCGAAGTAATGAGGAGAGAGAGTGGCGGAGTTAAAGAGTGCCAGATGGAAAAGGTGAGCCTTTAGAGTAATTAAACTGTAATGGCCTATGTGACCTAAGGGCCTGTATCCATGAGG